>NW_027175323.1:300000-434251 GCF_028021215.1 Eschrichtius robustus
CCATTGTACATAAGGACCACAACTTCTTTATCCATTTTTCTCTTTCCGGGGATATTTAAGGTGTCATGAAGTGGAGGTTCTTGTCAACAGAGCAGCCCTAAACTTTGGGGTGCCTGTGTCTTGCTGATTTTTATTATTCCCAATTTATACGCCCATGAGTGGACGTTCCCTATGCTCCCTAAGCTGTGTTTTTTCGATGTTTCAGGACACACCGTACACTTCTCCAGAGTGGCTGCTGGCAATTTACATCCCGCCCATCAGCGTAGCAAGGCTCCAATTTCTCCATGGCCTGTCCTGCATTTGTGGTTTTGACACTTTTATCAGCATGGCCCTTTAGACCGATGGGAAGCGAGACTTCTTTGTAGCGCTGATTTGCCTTTCCAGGTTGCTTGGTTGGCCAAAAAGGGCGTATGCGTTTTTTCCTGAATATATTCAGGAAAAAACGCATATGCCCTTTTTGGCCAAGGGCATCATTGTCGACGTTTTGCCGCTTTTCATGTGCTTTAAAGGCGAATTGAATCTACCTCCTGAAATCTGTTTCCTGCAGTTCTGCCTTGCTTTCAAATCCTCTTCGTTGCCTTCCCTCAATATATTTGTGGACGAGAGTTATCATTTATAATTCTGCAGGTTTGTGAATTGCAGTGCCCCTCAGCTCCATTTTTCAACTCACTATTTTGGGAGCTGGCCTCAAATCGCGGGATTGCCTCAGGCACTATTCTGATTCCGGGCGGCAGGCTGAGCCTGTGCTTAATTCTTCTTCCTGATGGGAAAATAGAGTGACCTGTGCCTGTCCCAACACCTAGATCTAGTCTCTCATTGGTTGCCCCTCTTCCCGTTCATCCTCAGGACACATTGCAACCTGTACAGAACAGGAGGTTAAAGGTGCTGATTCTCCAAGAAGGGAGATTGCTAGTAAAGTATCTGGAATGGCGAACCCGAGCACAAGGAGATGAGAAACGAGGTGCGTTTTAGAAACCTTTCCCGATCACACGGTGTACCATCTTCTGGGTTTCTCATGCATGTGTTCGATGCAGGAAGACGCCCTTGAAACTGGAGATTTGGGACCCATGGGATGGGTACCACACAGTATTACTTTAAAGGGTCTGCGTTTGCTCACCCAACCTCACCAAACCTCTCAGCCCCAAGAGTGTCCACCCTTATGTCTCATCCAGCTGTGGCTCTAGATATGGTCAATCCAGGTTGCGTCACAGCCACTGAATGAATTTTGTAAGAATTTCTCTCTCTTTCACTGTCTTTGTTTCATGGGTTTTTAAAACTAATTTATTTTTATAATGGGGTTTAGCTGCTTTTCACGGCTGTGTTTATGCGGCTTTACACCCAATTGACACACTTCCAGAGAGATATCAATACATAGGTTTTACGATTATTACTAGTCACATATATTCTTGTGCGGTGAATAGGGGGTGTTGAGTCCAGTTCACTGAGCAAGGAGTAGGTCTTGTCTATTACATATTGGGTGTATGGAACGGTGTCTGAGCGAATTTGAAACCCTTGTTTTATGCATCACCCCACCTCACCTTTCCCGTTAAGCAGCCATAGTGTGTTTTCTAAACGTGTGACTATGTTCTGTTTTGTAATTCAGTTCAAGTGTAGCGGTTTTTACATTCCCTCTATAAGTGATAGCTTACGATAAGTCTCTTTTTCTGTGTGACTTATTTCCCTTAGAGTCGTCATACCTAAATCCACCCATCATGCTGCTACTAGCCTTATGACATTGATTTCATGTCTGAGTGATATTCCATTGTACATAAGGACCACAACTTCTTTATCCATTTTTCTCTTTCCTGGGATATTTAAGGTGTCATGAAGTGGAGGTTCTTGTCAACAGAGCAGCCCGAAACTTTGGGGTGCCTGTGTCTTGCTGATTTTTAGTTTTCCCAGTTTATACGCCCATGAGTGGAAGTGCCATATGCTCCCTAAACTGTGTTTTTTCGATGTTTCAGGGCACACCGTACACTTCTCCAGAGTGGCTGTTCGCAATTTATATCCCGCCCATCAGCGTAGCAAGGCTCCAATTTCTCCATGGCCTGTCCTGCATTTGTGGTTTTGACACTTTAATTAGCATGGCCCTTTTGATGGATGGGAAGCGAGACTTCTTTGTAGCGCTGATTTGCCTTTCCAGGTTGCTTGGTTGGCCAAAAAGGGCGTATGCGTTTTTTCCTGAATATATTCAGGAAAAAACGCATACGCCCTTTTTGCCCAAGGGCATCATTGTCCACGTTTGGCCGATTTTCATGTGCTTTAAAGGCGATTCGAATCTACCTCCTGAAATCTGTTTCCTGCAATTCTGCCTTGCTTTCAAATCCTCTTCGTTGCCTTCCCTCAATATATTTTTGGACGAGACTTATCATTTATAACTCTGCAGGTTTGTGAATTGCAGTGCCCCTGAGCTCCATTTTTCAACTCGCTTTTTTGGGAGCTGGCCGCAAAAGCGCGGGTATGCCTCAGGCCCTATGCTGGTTCTGGGTGGCAGGCTGAGCCTGTGGTTATTTCTTTTTCCTGATGGGAAAATAGAGTGACCTGTGCCTGTCCCAACACCTAGATCTAGTCTCTCATTGGTTGCCCCTCTTCCCGTTCATCCTCAGGACAAATTGCAACCTGTACGGAACAGGAGGTTAAAGGTGCTGATTCTCCAAGTAGGGTGATTGCTACTAAAATAGCTGGAATGGCGAACCCGAGCACAAGGAGATGAGAAATGAGGTGCGTTTTAGAAACCTTTCAAAATCACACGGTGTACCATCTTCTGGGTTCCTCATGCAAGTTTTCGATGTAGGAAGATGCCCTTGAACCTGGAGATTTGGGACCCATGGGATTGGTACCACGCAGTATTACCTTAAAGGGTCTGTGTTGGCTCACCCAACCTCACCAAACCTCTCAGCCCCAAGAGTGTCCTCCCTATGTCTCATCCAGCTGTGGCTCTAGATATGGTCAATCCAGGTTGCGTCACACCCCTGAATGAATTTTGTAAGAATTTCTCTCTCTTTCACTGTCTTTGTTTCATGGGTTTTTAAAACTAATTTATTTTTATAATGGGGTTTAGCTGCTTTTCACAGCTGTGTTTTTGCGGCTTTACACACACTTGACTCACTTCCGGAGAGATATCAATACATAGGTTTTAAGATTCTCACTAGTCAGATATATTCTTGTGCGGTGAATAGGGGGTGTTGAGTCCAGTTCACTGAGCAAGGAGTAGGTCTTGTCTATTACATATTGGGTGTATGGAACGGTATCTGAGCTAATTTGAAATCCTTGTTTTATGCATCACACCACCTCATCTTTCCCGTTAAGCAGCCATAGTGTGTTTTCTACACGTGTGACTCTGTTCTCTTTTGTAATTCAGTTCAAGTGTAGCAGTTTTTACATTCCCTCTATACGTGATAGCTTATGATAAGTGTCTTTTTCTGTGTGACTTATTTCACTTAGAGTCGTCGTACCTAAATCCACTCATCATGCTGCTACTAGCCTTATGACATTGATTTCATGGCTGAGTGATATTCCATTGTACATAAGGACCACAACTTCTTTATCCATTTTTCACTTTCCTGGGATATTTAAGGTGTCATGAAGTGGAGGTTCTTGTCAACAGAGCAGCCCTAAACGTTGGGGTGCCTGTGTCTTGCTGATTTTTAGTTTTCCCAATTTATACGCCCATGAGTGGAAGTGCCCTATGCTCCCTAAGCTGTGTTTTTTCGATGTTTAAGGCCACACCGTACACTTCTCCAGAGTGGCTGCTGGCAATTTACATCCCGCCCATCAGTGTAGCAAGGCTCCCATTTCTCCATGGCCTGTCCTGCTTTTGTGATTTTGACACTTTATTCAGCATGGCCCTTTTGACCGATTCGAAGCGAGACTCCTTTGTAGTGCTGATTTGCCTTTCCATGTTGCTTGGTTGGCCAAAAAGGGCGTATGCGTTTTTTCCTGAATATATTCAGGAAAAAACGCATACGCCCTTTTTGGCCAAGGGCATCATTGTCCACGTTTTGCCGCTTTTCATGTGCTTTAAAGGCGATTCGAATCTACCTCCTGAAACCTGTTTCCTGCAATTCTGCCTTGCTTTCAAATCCTCTTCGTTGCCTTCCCTCAATATATTTGTGGACGAGAGTTATCATTTATAACTCTGCAGGGTTGTGAATTGCAGTGCCCATGTGCTCCGTTTTTCAACTGGCTTTTTTGGGAGCTGGCCGCAGAATCGCGGGATTGCCTCAGGCCCTATTCTGGTTCCGGGTGGCAGGCTGAGCCTGTGGTTATTTCTTCTTCCTGATGAGAAAATAGAGTGACCTGTGCCTGTTCCAACACCTAGATCTAGTCTCTCATTGGCTGTCCCTCTTCCCGTTCATCCTCAAGACAAATTGAAACCTGTACGGAACAGGAGGTTAAAGGTGCTGATTCTCCAAGTAGGGAGATTGCTAGTGAAGTACCTGGAATGGCGAACCTGAGCACAAGGAGATGAGAAATGAGGTGCGTTTTAGAAACCTTTCAAAATCACACGGTGTACCATCTTCTGGGTTCCTCATGCAAGTTTTCGATGTAGGAAGATGCCCTTGAACCTGGAGATTTGGGACCCATGGGATGGGTACCACGCAGTATTACCTTAAAGGGTCTGTGTTGGCTCACCCAACCTCACCAAACCTCTCAGCCCCAAGAATGTCCACCCTTATGTCTCATCCAGCTGTGGGTCTAGATATGGTCAATCCAGGTTGCGTCACAACCCCTGAATGAATTTTGTAAGAATTTCTGTCTCTTTCACTGTCTTTGTTTCATGGGTTTTTAAAACTAATTTATTTTTATAATGGGGTTTAGCTGCTTTTCACGGCTGTGTTTATGCGGCTTTACACACACTTGACACACTTCCAGAGAGATATCAATACATAGGTTTTAAGATTCTTACTAGTCACATATATTCTTGTGCGGTGCATAGGGGGTGTTGAGTCCAGTTCACTGAGCAAGGAGTAGGTCTTGTCTATTACATATTGGGTGTATGGAACGGTATCTGAGCTAATTTGAAACCCTTGTTTTATGCATCACACCACCTCACCTTTCCCGTTAAGCAGCCATAGTGTGTTTTCTAAACGTGTGACTCTTCTCTTTTGTAATTCAGTTCAAGTGTAGCAGTTTTTACATTCCCTCTATACGTGATAGCTTATGATAAGTGTCTTTTTCTGTGTGACTTATTTCACTTAGAGTCGTCGTACCTAAATCCACTCATCATGCTGCTACTAGCCTTATGACATTGATTTCATGGCTGAGTGATATTCCATTGTACATAAGGACCGCAACTTCTTTATCCATTTTTCTCTTTCCTGGGATATTTAAGGTGTCATGAAGTGGAGGTTCTTGTCAACAGAGCAGCCCTAAACGTTGGGGTGCCTGTGTCTTGCTGATTTTTAGTTTTCCCAATTTATACGCCCATGAGTGGAAGTGCCCTATGCTCCCTAAGCTGTCTTTTTTCGATGTTTCAGGACACACCGTACACTTCTCCAGAGTGGCTGCTGGCAATTTACATCCCGCCCATCAGTGTAGCAAGGCTCCCATTTCTCCATGGCCTGTCCTGCTTTTGTGGTTTTGACACATTTTTCAGCTTGGCCCTTTTGACCGATTCGAAGCGAGACTCCTTTGTAGTGCTGATTTGCCTTTCCATGTTGCTTGGTTGGCCTAAAAGGGCGTATGCGTTTTTTCCTGAATATATTCAGGAAAAAACGCATACGCCCTTTTTGGCCAAGGGCATCATTGTCAACGTTTTGCCGCTTTTCATGTGCTTTAAAGCCGATTCGAATCTACCTCCTGAAACCAGTTTCCTGCAATTCTGCCTAGCTTTCAAATGCTCTTCGTTGCCTTCCCTCAATATATTTGTGGACGAGAGTTATCATTTATAACTCTGCAGGTTTGTGAATTGCAGTACCCATGTGCTCCATTTTTCAACTGGCTTTTTTGGGACGTGGCCGCAGAAGCGCGGGATTGCCTCAGGCCCTATTCTGGTTCCTGGCGGCAGGCTGAGCCTGTGGTTAATTCTTCTTCCTGATGTGAAAATAGAGTGACCTGTGCCTGTCCCAACACCTAGATCTAGTCTCTCATTGGTTGCCCCTCTTCCCGTTCATCCTCAGGACAAAGTGCAACCTGTATGGAACAGGAGGTTAAAGGTGCTGTTTCTCCAACTAGGGAGATTACTAGTTAAGAAGCTGGAATGGCGAACCCGAGCACAAGGAGATGAGAAATGAGGTGCGTTTCAGAAACCTTTCCCGTTCAGACGGTGTACCATCTTCTAGGTTTCTCATGCATGTTTTCGATGTAGGAAGATTCCCTTGAACCTGGACATTTGGGACCCATGGGATGGGTACCACACAGTATTACTTTAAAGGGTCTGCGTTTGCTCACCCAACCTCACCAAACCTCTCATCCCCAAGAGTGTCCACCCTTATGTCTCATCCAGCTGTGGGTCTAGATATGGTCAATCCAGGTTGCATCACAGCCTCTGAACGAATTTTGTAAGAATTTCTCTCTCTTTCACTGTCTTTGTTTTACGGGTTTTTAAAAGTAATTTATTTTTATAATGGGGTTTAGCTGCTTTTCACGGCTGTGTTTATGCGGATTTACACTCACTTGACTCACTTCCAGAGAGATATCAATACATAGGTTTTAAGATTCTTACTAGTCACATATATTCTTGTGCGGTGAATAGGGGGTGTTGAGTCCAGTTCACTGAGCAAGGAGTAGGTCTTGTCTATTACATATTGGGTGTATGGAACGGTATCTGAGCGAATTTGAAACCCTTGTTTTATGCATCACCCCACCTCACCTTTCCCGTTAAGCAGCCATAGTGTGTTTTCTAAACGTGTGAGTCTGTTCTGTTTTGTAATTCAGTTCAACTGTAGCGGTTTTTACATTCCCTCTATAAGTGATAGCTTATGATAAGTGTCTTTTTCTGTGTGACTTATTTCACTTAGAATCGTCGTACCTAAGTTCACTCATCTTGCTTCTACTTGCCTTATGACATTGATTTCATATCTGAGTGATATTCCATTGTACATAAGGACCACAACTTCTTTATCCATTTTTCTCTTTCCGGGGATATTTAAGGTGTCATGAAGTGGAGGTTCTTGTCAACAGAGCAGCCCTAAACTTTGGGGTGCCTGTGTCTTGCTGATTTTTATTTTTCCCAATTTATACGCCCATGAGTGGACGTTCCCTATGCTCCCTAAGCTGTGTTTTTTCGATGTTTCAGGACACACCGTACACTTCTCCAGAGTGGCTGCTGGCAATTTACATCCCGCCCATCAGCGTAGCAAGGCTCCAATTTCTCCATGGCCTGTCCTGCATTTGTGGTTTTGACACTTTTATCAGCATGGCCCTTTAGACCGATGGGAAGCGAGACTTCTTTGTAGCGCTGATTTGCCTTTCCAGGTTGCTTGGTTGGCCAAAAAGGGCGTATGCGTTTTTTCCTGAATATATTCAGGAAAAAACGCATACGCCCTTTTTGGCCAAGGGCATCATTGTCGACGTTTTGCCGCTTTTCATGTGCTTTAAAGGCGAATTGAATCTACCTCCTGAAATCTGTTTCCTGCAGTTCTGCCTTGCTTTCAAATCCTCTTCGTTGCCTTCCCTCAATATATTTGTGGACGAGAGTTATCATTTATAATTCTGCAGGTTTGTGAATTGCAGTGCCCCTCAGCTCCATTTTTCAACTCGCTATTTTGGGAGCTGGCCTCAAATCGCGGGATTGCCTCAGGCACTATTCTGATTCCGGGCGGCAGGCTGAGCCTGTGCTTAATTCTTCTTCCTGATGGGAAAATAGAGTGACCTGTGCCTGTCCCAACACCTAGATCTAGTCTCTCATTGGTTGCCCCTCTTCCCGTTCATCCTCAGGACACATTGCAACCTGTACAGAACAGGAGGTTAAAGGTGCTGATTCTCCAAGAAGGGAGATTGCTAGTAAAGTATCTGGAATGGCGAACCCGAGCACAAGGAGATGAGAAACGAGGTGCGTTTTAGAAACCTTTCCCGATCACACGGTGTACCATCTTCTGGGTTTCTCATGCATGTGTTCGATGCAGGAAGACGCCCTTGAAACTGGAGATTTGGGACCCATGGGATGGGTACCACACAGTATTACTTTAAAGGGTCTGCGTTTGCTCACCCAACCTCACCAAACCTCTCAGCCCCAAGAGTGTCCACCCTTATGTCTCATCCAGCTGTGGCTCTAGATATGGTCAATCCAGGTTGCGTCACAGCCACTGAATGAATTTTGTAAGAATTTCTCTCTCTTTCACTGTCTTTGTTTCATGGGTTTTTAAAACTAATTTATTTTTATAATGGGGTTTAGCTGCTTTTCACGGCTGTGTTTATGCGGCTTTACACCCAATTGACACACTTCCAGAGAGATATCAATACATAGGTTTTACGATTATTACTAGTCACATATATTCTTGTGCGGTGAATAGGGGGTGTTGAGTCCAGTTCACTGAGCAAGGAGTAGGTCTTGTCTATTACATATTGGGTGTATGGAACGGTGTCTGAGCGAATTTGAAACCCTTGTTTTATGCATCACCCCACCTCACCTTTCCCGTTAAGCAGCCATAGTGTGTTTTCTAAACGTGTGACTATGTTCTGTTTTGTAATTCAGTTCAAGTGTAGCGGTTTTTACATTCCCTCTATAAGTGATAGCTTACGATAAGTCTCTTTTTCTGTGTGACTTATTTCCCTTAGAGTCGTCATACCTAAATCCACCCATCATGCTGCTACTAGCCTTATGACATTGATTTTATGTCTGAGTGATATTCCATTGTACATAAGGACCACAACTTCTTTATCCATTTTTCTCTTTCCTGGGATATTTAAGGTGTCATGAAGTGGAGGTTCTTGTCAACAGAGCAGCCCGAAACTTTGGGGTGCCTGTGTCTTGCTGATTTTTAGTTTTCCCAGTTTATACGCCCATGAGTGGAAGTGCCATATGCTCCCTAAACTGTGTTTTTTCGATGTTTCAGGGCACACCGTACACTTCTCCAGAGTGGCTGTTCGCAATTTATATCCCGCCCATCAGCGTAGCAAGGCTCCAATTTCTCCATGGCCTGTCCTGCATTTGTGGTTTTGACACTTTAATTAGCATGGCCCTTTTGATGGATGGGAAGCGAGACTTCTTTGTAGCGCTGATTTGCCTTTCCAGGTTGCTTGGTTGGCCAAAAAGGGCGTATGCGTTTTTTCCTGAATATATTCAGGAAAAAACGCATATGCCCTTTTTGCCCAAGGGCATCATTGTCCACGTTTGGCCGATTTTCATGTGCTTTAAAGGCGATTCGAATCTACCTCCTGAAATCTGTTTCCTGCAATTCTGCCTTGCTTTCAAATCCTCTTCGTTGCCTTCCCTCAATATATTTTTGGACGAGACTTATCATTTATAACTCTGCAGGTTTGTGAATTGCAGTGCCCCTGAGCTCCATTTTTCAACTCGCTTTTTTGGGAGCTGGCCGCAAAAGCGCGGGTATGCCTCAGGCCCTATGCTGGTTCTGGGTGGCAGGCTGAGCCTGTGGTTATTTCTTTTTCCTGATGGGAAAATAGAGTGACCTGTGCCTGTCCCAACACCTAGATCTAGTCTCTCATTGGTTGCCCCTCTTCCCGTTCATCCTCAGGACAAATTGCAACCTGTACGGAACAGGAGGTTAAAGGTGCTGATTCTCCAAGTAGGGTGATTGCTACTAAAATAGCTGGAATGGCGAACCCGAGCACAAGGAGATGAGAAATGAGGTGCGTTTTAGAAACCTTTCAAAATCACACGGTGTACCATCTTCTGGGTTCCTCATGCAAGTTTTCGATGTAGGAAGATGCCCTTGAACCTGGAGATTTGGGACCCATGGGATGGGTACCACGCAGTATTACCTTAAAGGGTCTGTGTTGGCTCACCCAACCTCACCAAACCTCTCAGCCCCAAGAATGTCCACCCTTATGTCTCATCCAGCTGTGGGTCTAGATATGGTCAATCCAGGTTGCGTCACAACCCCTGAATGAATTTTGTAAGAATTTCTGTCTCTTTCACTGTCTTTGTTTCATGGGTTTTTAAAACTAATTTATTTTTATAATGGGGTTTAGCTGCTTTTCACGGCTGTGTTTATGCGGCTTTACACACAGTTGACACACTTCCAGAGAGATATCAATACATAGGTTTTAAGATTCTTACTAGTCACATATATTCTTGTGCGGTGCATAGGGGGTGTTGAGTCCAGTTCACTGAGCAAGGAGTAGGTCTTGTCTATTACATATTGGGTGTATGGAACGGTATCTGAGCTAATTTGAAACCCTTGTTTTATGCATCACACCACCTCACCTTTCCCGTTAAGCAGCCATAGTGTGTTTTCTAAACGTGTGACTCTTCTCTTTTGTAATTCAGTTCAAGTGTAGCAGTTTTTACATTCCCTCTATACGTGATAGCTTATGATAAGTGTCTTTTTCTGTGTGACTTATTTCACTTAGAGTCGTCGTACCTAAATCCACTCATCATGCTGCTACTAGCCTTATGACATTGATTTCATGGCTGAGTGATATTCCATTGTACATAAGGACCGCAACTTCTTTATCCATTTTTCTCTTTCCTGGGATATTTAAGGTGTCATGAAGTGGAGGTTCTTGTCAACAGAGCAGCCCTAAACGTTGGGGTGCCTGTGTCTTGCTGATTTTTAGTTTTCCCAATTTATACGCCCATGAGTGGAAGTGCCCTATGCTCCCTAAGCTGTCTTTTTTCGATGTTTCAGGACACACCGTACACTTCTCCAGAGTGGCTGCTGGCAATTTACATCCCGCCCATCAGTGTAGCAAGGCTCCCATTTCTCCATGGCCTGTCCTGCTTTTGTGGTTTTGACACATTTTTCAGCTTGGCCCTTTTGACCGATTCGAAGCGAGACTCCTTTGTAGTGCTGATTTGCCTTTCCATGTTGCTTGGTTGGCCTAAAAGGGCGTATGCGTTTTTTCCTGAATATATTCAGGAAAAAACGCATACGCCCTTTTTGGCCAAGGGCATCATTGTCAACGTTTTGCCGCTTTTCATGTGCTTTAAAGCCGATTCGAATCTACCTCCTGAAACCAGTTTCCTGCAATTCTGCCTAGCTTTCAAATGCTCTTCGTTGCCTTCCCTCAATATATTTGTGGACGAGAGTTATCATTTATAACTCTGCAGGTTTGTGAATTGCAGTACCCATGTGCTCCATTTTTCAACTGGCTTTTTTGGGACGTGGCCGCAGAAGCGCGGGATTGCCTCAGGCCCTATTCTGGTTCCTGGCGGCAGGCTGAGCCTGTGGTTAATTCTTCTTCCTGATGTGAAAATAGAGTGACCTGTGCCTGTCCCAACACCTAGATCTAGTCTCTCATTGGTTGCCCCTCTTCCCGTTCATCCTCAGGACAAAGTGCAACCTGTATGGAACAGGAGGTTAAAGGTGCTGTTTCTCCAACTAGGGAGATTACTAGTTAAGAAGCTGGAATGGCGAACCCGAGCACAAGGAGATGAGAAATGAGGTGCGTTTCAGAAACCTTTCCCGTTCAGACGGTGTACCATCTTCTAGGTTTCTCATGCATGTTTTCGATGTAGGAAGATTCCCTTGAACCTGGACATTTGGGACCCATGGGATGGGTACCACACAGTATTACTTTAAAGGGTCTGCGTTTGCTCACCCAACCTCACCAAACCTCTCATCCCCAAGAGTGTCCACCCTTATGTCTCATCCAGCTGTGGGTCTAGATATGGTCAATCCAGGTTGCATCACAGCCTCTGAACGAATTTTGTAAGAATTTCTCTCTCTTTCACTGTCTTTGTTTTACGGGTTTTTAAAAGTAATTTATTTTTATAATGGGGTTTAGCTGCTTTTCACGGCTGTGTTTATGCGGATTTACACTCACTTGACTCACTTCCAGAGAGATATCAATACATAGGTTTTAAGATTCTTACTAGTCACATATATTCTTGTGCGGTGAATAGGGGGTGTTGAGTCCAGTTCACTGAGCAAGGAGTAGGTCTTGTCTATTACATATTGGGTGTATGGAACGGTATCTGAGCGAATTTGAAACCCTTGTTTTATGCATCACCCCACCTCACCTTTCCCGTTAAGCAGCCATAGTGTGTTTTCTAAACGTGTGAGTCTGTTCTGTTTTGTAATTCAGTTCAACTGTAGCGGTTTTTACATTCCCTCTATAAGTGATAGCTTATGATAAGTGTCTTTTTCTGTGTGACTTATTTCACTTAGAATCGTCGTACCTAAGTTCACTCATCTTGCTTCTACTTGCCTTATGACATTGATTTCATATCTGAGTGATATTCCATTGTACATAAGGACCACAACTTCTTTATCCATTTTTCTCTTTCCGGGGATATTTAAGGTGTCATGAAGTGGAGGTTCTTGTCAACAGAGCAGCCCTAAATTTTGGGGTGCCTGTGTCTTGCTAATTTTTATTATTCCCAATTTATACGCCCATGAGTGGACGTTCCCTATGCTCCCTAAGCTGTGTTTTTTCGATGTTTCAGGACACACCGTACACTTCTCCAGAGTGGCTGCTGGCAATTTACATCCCGCCCATCAGCGTAGCAAGGCTCCAATTTCTCCATGGCCTGTCCTGCATTTGTGGTTTTGACACTTTTATCAGCATGGCCCTTTAGACCGATGGGAAGCGAGACTTCTTTGTAGCGCTGATTTGCCTTTCCAGGTTGCTTGGTTGGCCAAAAAGGGCGTATGCGTTTTTTCCTGAATATATTCAGGAAAAAACGCATACGCCCTTTTTGGCCAAGGGCATCATTGTCGACGTTTTGCCGCTTTTCATGTGCTTTAAAGGCGAATTGAATCTACCTCCTGAAATCTGTTTCCTGCAGTTCTGCCTTGCTTTCAAATCCTCTTCGTTGCCTTCCCTCAATATATTTGTGGACGAGAGTTATCATTTATAATTCTGCAGGTTTGTGAATTGCAGTGCCCCTCAGCTCCATTTTTCAACTCGCTATTTTGGGAGCTGGCCTCAAATCGCGGGATTGCCTCAGGCACTATTCTGATTCCGGGCGGCAGGCTGAGCCTGTGCTTAATTCTTCTTCCTGATGGGAAAATAGAGTGACCTGTGCCTGTCCCAACACCTAGATCTAGTCTCTCATTGGTTGCCCCTCTTCCCGTTCATCCTCAGGACACATTGCAACCTGTACAGAACAGGAGGTTAAAGGTGCTGATTCTCCAAGAAGGGAGATTGCTAGTAAAGTATCTGGAATGGCGAACCCGAGCACAAGGAGATGAGAAACGAGGTGCGTTTTAGAAACCTTTCCCGATCACACGGTGTACCATCTTCTGGGTTTCTCATGCATGTGTTCGATGCAGGAAGACGCCCTTGAAACTGGAGATTTGGGACCCATGGGATGGGTACCACACAGTATTACTTTAAAGGGTCTGCGTTTGCTCACCCAACCTCACCAAACCTCTCAGCCCCAAGAGTGTCCACCCTTATGTCTCATCCAGCTGTGGCTCTAGATATGGTCAATCCAGGTTGCGTCACAGCCACTGAATGAATTTTGTAAGAATTTCTCTCTCTTTCACTGTCTTTGTTTCATGGGTTTTTAAAACTAATTTATTTTTATAATGGGGTTTAGCTGCTTTTCACGGCTGTGTTTATGCGGCTTTACACCCAATTGACACACTTCCAGAGAGATATCAATACATAGGTTTTACGATTATTACTAGTCACATATATTCTTGTGCGGTGAATAGGGGGTGTTGAGTCCAGTTCACTGAGCAAGGAGTAGGTCTTGTCTATTACATATTGGGTGTATGGAACGGTGTCTGAGCGAATTTGAAACCCTTGTTTTATGCATCACCCCACCTCACCTTTCCCGTTAAGCAGCCATAGTGTGTTTTCTAAACGTGTGACTATGTTCTGTTTTGTAATTCAGTTCAAGTGTAGCGGTTTTTACATTCCCTCTATAAGTGATAGCTTACGATAAGTCTCTTTTTCTGTGTGACATATTTCCCTTAGAGTCGTCATACCTAAATCCACCCATCATGCTGCTACTAGCCTTATGACATTGATTTCATGTCTGAGTGATATTCCATTGTACATAAGGACCACAACTTCTTTATCCATTTTTCTCTTTCCTGGGATATTTAAGGTGTCATGAAGTGGAGGTTCTTGTCAACAGAGCAGCCCGAAACTTTGGGGTGCCTGCGTCTTGCTGATTTTTAGTTTTCCCAGTTTATACGCCCATGAGTGGAAGTGCCATATGCTCCCTAAACTGTGTTTTTTCGATGTTTCAGGGCACACCGTACACTTCTCCAGAGTGGCTGTTCGCAATTTATATCCCGCCCATCAGCGTAGCAAGGCTCCAATTTCTCCATGGCCTGTCCTGCATTTGTGGTTTTGACACTTTAATTAGCATGGCCCTTTTGATGGATGGGAAGCGAGACTTCTTTGTAGCGCTGATTTGCCTTTCCAGGTTGCTTGGTTGGCCAAAAAGGGCGTATGCGTTTTTTCCTGAATATATTCAGGAAAAAACGCATACGCCCTTTTTGCCCAAGGGCATCATTGTCCACGTTTGGCCGATTTTCATGTGCTTTAAAGGCGATTCGAATCTACCTCCTGAAATCTGTTTCCTGCAATTCTGCCTTGCTTTCAAATCCTCTTTGTTGCCTTCCCTCAATATATTTTTGGACGAGACTTATCATTTATAACTCTGCAGGTTTGTGAATTGCAGTGCCCCTGAGCTCCATTTTTCAACTCGCTTTTTTGGGAGCTGGCCGCAAAAGCGCGGGTATGCCTCAGGCCCTATGCTGGTTCTGGGTGGCAGGCTGAGCCTGTGGTTATTTCTTTTTCCTGATGGGAAAATAGAGTGACCTGTGCCTGTCCCAACACCTAGATCTAGTCTCTCATTGGTTGCCCCTCTTCCCGTTCATCCTCAGGACAAATTGCAACCTGTACGGAACAGGAGGTTAAAGGTGCTGATTCTCCAAGTAGGGTGATTGCTACTAAAATAGCTGGAATGGCGAACCCGAGCACAAGGAGATGAGAAATGAGGTGCGTTTTAGAAACCTTTCAAAATCACACGGTGTACCATCTTCTGGGTTCCTCATGCAAGTTTTCGATGTAGGAAGATGCCCTTGAACCTGGAGATTTGGGACCCATGGGATTGGTACCACGCAGTATTACCTTAAAGGGTCTGTGTTGGCTCACCCAACCTCACCAAACCTCTCAGCCCCAAGAGTGTCCTCCCTATGTCTCATCCAGCTGTGGCTCTAGATATGGTCAATCCAGGTTGCGTCACACCCCTGAATGAATTTTGTAAGAATTTCTCTCTCTTTCACTGTCTTTGTTTCATGGGTTTTTAAAACTAATTTATTTTTATAATGGGGTTTAGCTGCTTTTCACAGCTGTGTTTTTGCGGCTTTACACACACTTGACTCACTTCCGGAGAGATATCAATACATAGGTTTTAAGATTCTCACTAGTCAGATATATTCTTGTGCGGTGAATAGGGGGTGTTGAGTCCAGTTCACTGAGCAAGGAGTAGGTCTTGTCTATTACATATTGGGTGTATGGAACGGTATCTGAGCTAATTTGAAATCCTTGTTTTATGAATCACACCACCTCATCTTTCCCGTTAAGCAGCCATAGTGTGTTTTCTACACGTGTGACTCTGTTCTCTTTTGTAATTCAGTTCAAGTGTAGCAGTTTTTACATTCCCTCTATACGTGATAGCTTATGATAAGTGTCTTTTTCTGTGTGACTTATTTCACTTAGAGTCGTCGTACCTAAATCCACTCATCATGCTGCTACTAGCCTTATGACATTGATTTCATGGCTGAGTGATATTCCATTGTACATAAGGACCACAACTTCTTTATCCATTTTTCACTTTCCTGGGATATTTAAGGTGTCATGAAGTGGAGGTTCTTGTCAACAGAGCAGCCCTAAACGTTGGGGTGCCTGTGTCTTGCTGATTTTTAGTTTTCCCAATTTATACGCCCATGAGTGGAAGTGCCCTATGCTCCCTAAGCTGTGTTTTTTCGATGTTTAAGGCCACACCGTACACTTCTCCAGAGTGGCTGCTGGCAATTTACATCCCGCCCATCAGTGTAGCAAGGCTCCCATTTCTCCATGGCCTGTCCTGCTTTTGTGATTTTGACACTTTATTCAGCATGGCCCTTTTGACCGATTCGAAGCGAGACTCCTTTGTAGTGCTGATTTGCCTTTCCATGTTGCTTGGTTGGCCAAAAAGGGCGTATGCGTTTTTTCCTGAATATATTCAGGAAAAAACGCATACGCCCTTTTTGGCCAAGGGCATCATTGTCCACGTTTTGCCGCTTTTCATGTGCTTTAAAGGCGATTCGAATCTACCTCCTGAAACCTGTTTCCTGCAATTCTGCCTTGCTTTCAAATCCTCTTCGTTGCCTTCCCTCAATATATTTGTGGACGAGAGTTATCATTTATAACTCTGCAGGGTTGTGAATTGCAGTGCCCATGTGCTCCGTTTTTCAACTGGCTTTTTTGGGAGCTGGCCGCAGAAGCGCGGGATTGCCTCAGGCCCTATTCTGGTTCCGGGTGGCAGGCTGAGCCTGTGGTTATTTCTTCTTCCTGATGAGAAAATAGAGTGACCTGTGCCTGTTCCAACACCTAGATCTAGTCTCTCATTGGCTGTCCCTCTTCCCGTTCATCCTCAAGACAAATTGAAACCTGTACGGAACAGGAGGTTAAAGGTGCTGATTCTCCAAGTAGGGAGATTGCTAGTGAAGTACCTGGAATGGCGAACCTGAGCACAAGGAGATGAGAAATGAGGTGCGTTTTAGAAACCTTTCCCGATCACACGGTGTACCATCTTCTGGGTTTCTCATGCATGTTTTCGATGCAGGAAGATGCCCTTGAAACTGGAGATTTGGGACCCATGGGATGGGTACCACACAGTATTATTTTAAAGGGTCTGCGTTTGCTCACCCAACCTCACCAAACCTGTCAGCCCCAAGAGTGTCCACCCTTAGGTCTCATCCAGCTGTGGGTCTAGATATGGTCAATCCAGGTTGCATCACAACCCCTGAACGAATTGTGTAAGAATTTCTCTTCTTTCACTGTCTTTGTTTTACGGGTTTTTACAAGTAATTTATTTTTATAATGGGGTTTAGCTGCTTTTCACGGCTGTGTTTATGCGGCTTTACACCCACTTGACTCACTTCCAGACAGATATCAATACATAGGTTTTAAGATTCTTACTAGTCAGATATATACTTGTGTGGTGAATAGGGGGTGTTGAGTCCAGTTCACTGAGCAAGGAGTAGGTCTTGTCTATTACATATTCGGTGTATGGAACGGTATCTGAGCTAATTTGAAACCCTTGTTTTATGCATCACACCACCTCACCTTTCCCGTTAAGCAGCCATAGTGTGTTTTCTAAACCTGTGACTCTTTTCTCTTTTGTAATTCAGTTCATGTGTAGCAGTTTTTACATTCCCTCTATAAGTGATAGCTTATGATAAGTGTCTATTTCGGTGTGACTTATTTCACTTAGAGTCATCGTACCTAAATACACTCATCATGCTGCTTCTAGCCTTATAACATTGATTTCATGGCTGAGTGATATTCCATTGTACATAAGGACCACAACTTCTTTATCCATTTTTCTCTTTCCTGGGATATTTAAGGTGTCATGAAGTGGAGGTTCCTGTCAACAGAGCAGCCCTAAACTTTGGTTTGCCTGTGTCTTGCTGATTTTTAATTTTCCCAATTTATACGCCCATGAGTGGAAGTGCCCTATGCTCCATAAGCTGTGTTTTTTCGATGTTTAAGGCCACACCGTACACTTCTCCAGAGTGGTTGCTGGCAATTTACGTCCCGCCCATCAGCGTAGCAAGGCTCCCATTTCTCCATGGCCCGTCCTGCTTTTGTGGTTTTGACACATTTTTCAGCATGGCCCTTTTGACCGATGGGAAGCGAGACTTCTTTGTAGCGCTGATTTGCCTTTCCAGGTTGCTTGGTTGGCCAAAAAGGGCGAATGCGTTTTTTCCTGAATATATTCAGGAAAAAACGCATACGCCCTTTTTGGCCAAGGGCATCATTGTCGATGTTTTGCCGCTTTTCATGTGCTTTAAAGCCGATTCGAATCTACCTCCTGAAACCAGTTTCCTGCAATTCTGCCTTGCTTTCAAATGCTCTTCGTTGCCTTCCCTCAATATATTTGTGGACGAGAGTTATCATTTATAACTCTGCAGGTTTGTGAATTGCAGTACCCATGTGCTCCATTTTTCAACTGGCTTTCTTGGGAGGTGGCCGCAGAAGCGCGGGATTGCCTCAGGCCCTATTCTGGTTCCTGGCGGCAGGCTGAGCCTGTGGTTAATTCTTCTTCCTGATGTGAAAATAGAGTGACCTGTGCCTGTCCCAACACCTAGATCTAGTCTCTCATTGGTTGCCCCTCTTCCCGTTCATCCTCAGGACAAAGTGCAACCTGTATGGAACAGGAGGTTAAAGGTGCTGTTTCTCCAACTAGGGAGATTACTAGTTAAGAAGCTGGAATGGCGAACCCGAGCACAAGGAGATGAGAAATGAGGTGCGTTTCAGAAACCTTTCCCGTTCAGACGGTGTACCATCTTCTAGGTTTCTCATGCATGTTTTCGATGTAGGAAGATTCCCTTGAACCTGGACATTTGGGACCCATGGGATGGGTACCACACAGTATTACTTTAAAGGGTCTGCGTTTGCTCACCCAACCTCACCAAACCTCTCATCCCCAAGAGTGTCCACCCTTATGTCTCATCCAGCTGTGGGTCTAGATATGGTCAATCCAGGTTGCATCACAGCCTCTGAACGAATTTTGTAAGAATTTCTCTCTCTTTCACTGTCTTTGTTTTACGGGTTTTTAAAAGTAATTTATTTTTATAATGGGGTTTAGCTGCTTTTCACGGCTGTGTTTATGCGGATTTACACTCACTTGACTCACTTCCAGAGAGATATCAATACATAGGTTTTAAGATTCTTACTAGTCACATATATTCTTGTGCGGTGAATAGGGGGTGTTGAGTCCAGTTCACTGAGCAAGGAGTAGGTCTTGTCTATTACATATTGGGTGTATGGAACGGTATCTGAGCGAATTTGAAACCCTTGTTTTATGCATCACCCCACCTCACCTTTCCCGTTAAGCAGCCATAGTGTGTTTTCTAAACGTGTGAGTCTGTTCTGTTTTGTAATTCAGTTCAACTGTAGCGGTTTTTACATTCCCTCTATAAGTGATAGCTTATGATAAGTGTCTTTTTCTGTGTGACTTATTTCACTTAGAATCGTCGTACCTAAGTTCACTCATCTTGCTTCTACTTGCCTTATGACATTGATTTCATATCTGAGTGATATTCCATTGTACATAAGGACCACAACTTCTTTATCCATTTTTCTCTTTCCGGGGATATTTAAGGTGTCATGAAGTGGAGGTTCTTGTCAACAGAGCAGCCCTAAACTTTGGGGTGCCTGTGTCTTGCTGATTTTTATTTTTCCCAATTTATACGCCCATGAGTGGACGTTCCCTATGCTCCCTAAGCTGTGTTTTTTCGATGTTTCAGGACACACCGTACACTTCTCCAGAGTGGCTGCTGGCAATTTACATCCCGCCCATCAGCGTAGCAAGGCTCCAATTTCTCCATGGCCTGTCCTGCATTTGTGGTTTTGACACTTTTATCAGCATGGCCCTTTAGACCGATGGGAAGCGAGACTTCTTTGTAGCGCTGATTTGCCTTTCCAGGTTGCTTGGTTGGCCAAAAAGGGCGTATGCGTTTTTTCCTGAATATATTCAGGAAAAAACGCATACGCCCTTTTTGGCCAAGGGCATCATTGTCGACGTTTTGCCGCTTTTCATGTGCTTTAAAGGCGAATTGAATCTACCTCCTGAAATCTGTTTCCTGCAGTTCTGCCTTGCTTTCAAATCCTCTTCGTTGCCTTCCCTCAATATATTTGTGGACGAGAGTTATCATTTATAATTCTGCAGGTTTGTGAATTGCAGTGCCCCTCAGCTCCATTTTTCAACTGTCTTTTTTGGGAGCTGGCCTCAAATCGCGGGATTGCCTCAGGCACTATTCTGATTCCGGGCGGCAGGCTGAGCCTGTGCTTAATTCTTCTTCCTGATGGGAAAATAGAGTGACCTGTGCCTGTCCCAACACCTAGATCTAGTCTCTCATTGGTTGCCCCTCTTCCCGTTCATCCTCAGGACAAATTGCAACCTGTACAGAACAGGAGGTTAAAGGTGCTGATTCTCCAAGAAGGGAGATTGCTAGTAAAGTATCTGGAATGGCGAACCCGAGCACAAGGAGATGAGAAACGAGGTGCGTTTTAGAAACCTTTCCCGATCACACGGTGTACCATCTTCTGGGTTTCTCATGCATGTTTTCGATGCAGGAAGACGCCCTTGAAACTGGAGATTTGGGACCCATGGGATGGGTACCACACAGTATTACTTTAAAGGGTCTGCGTTTGCTCACCCAACCTCACCAAACCTCTCAGCCCCAAGAGTGTCCACCCTTATGTCTCATCCAGCTGTGGCTCTAGATATGGTCAATCCAGGTTGCGTCACAGCCACTGAATGAATTTTGTAAGAATTTCTCTCTCTTTCACTGTCTTTGTTTCATGGGTTTTTAAAACTAATTTATTTTTATAATGGGGTTTAGCTGCTTTTCACGGCTGTGTTTATGCGGCTTTACACCCAATTGACACACTTCCAGAGAGATATCAATACATAGGTTTTACGATTATTACTAGTCACATATATTCTTGTGCGGTGAATAGGGGGTGTTGAGTCCAGTTCACTGAGCAAGGAGTAGGTCTTGTCTATTACATATTGGGTGTATGGAACGGTGTCTGAGCGAATTTGAAACCCTTGTTTTATGCATCACCCCACCTCACCTTTCCCGTTAAGCAGCCATAGTGTGTTTTCTAAACGTGTGACTATGTTCTGTTTTGTAATTCAGTTCAAGTGTAGCGGTTTTTACATTCCCTCTATAAGTGATAGCTTACGATAAGTCTCTTTTTCTGTGTGACTTATTTCCCTTAGAGTCGTCATACCTAAATCCACCCATCATGCTGCTACTAGCCTTATGACATTGATTTCATGTCTGAGTGATATTCCATTGTACATAAGGACCACAACTTCTTTATCCATTTTTCTCTTTCCTGGGATATTTAAGGTGTCATGAAGTGGAGGTTCTTGTCAACAGAGCAGCCCGAAACTTTGGGGTGCCTGTGTCTTGCTGATTTTTAGTTTTCCCAGTTTATACGCCCATGAGTGGAAGTGCCATATGCTCCCTAAACTGTGTTTTTTCGATGTTTCAGGGCACACCGTACACTTCTCCAGAGTGGCTGTTCGCAATTTATATCCCGCCCATCAGCGTAGCAAGGCTCCAATTTCTCCATGGCCTGTCCTGCATTTGTGGTTTTGACACTTTAATTAGCATGGCCCTTTTGATGGATGGGAAGCGAGACTTCTTTGTAGCGCTGATTTGCCTTTCCAGGTTGCTTGGTTGGCCAAAAAGGGCGTATGCGTTTTTTCCTGAATATATTCAGGAAAAAACGCATACGCCCTTTTTGCCCAAGGGCATCATTGTCCACGTTTGGCCGATTTTCATGTGCTTTAAAGGCGATTCGAATCTACCTCCTGAAATCTGTTTCCTGCAATTCTGCCTTGCTTTCAAATCCTCTTCGTTGCCTTCCCTCAATATATTTTTGGACGAGACTTATCATTTATAACTCTGCAGGTTTGTGAATTGCAGTGCCCCTGAGCTCCATTTTTCAACTCGCTTTTTTGGGAGCTGGCCGCAAAAGCGCGGGTATGCCTCAGGCCCTATGCTGGTTCTGGGTGGCAGGCTGAGCCTGTGGTTATTTCTTTTTCCTGATGGGAAAATAGAGTGACCTGTGCCTGTCCCAACACCTAGATCTAGTCTCTCATTGGTTGCCCCTCTTCCCGTTCATCCTCAGGACAAATTGCAACCTGTACGGAACAGGAGGTTAAAGGTGCTGATTCTCCAAGTAGGGTGATTGCTACTAAAATAGCTGGAATGGCGAACCCGAGCACAAGGAGATGAGAAATGAGGTGCGTTTTAGAAACCTTTCAAAATCACACGGTGTACCATCTTCTGGGTTCCTCATGCAAGTTTTCGATGTAGGAAGATGCCCTTGAACCTGGAGATTTGGGACCCATGGGATGGGTACCACGCAGTATTACCTTAAAGGGTCTGTGTTGGCTCACCCAACCTCACCAAACCTCTCAGCCCCAAGAGTGTCCACCCTATGTCTCATCCAGCTGTGGCTCTAGATATGGTCAATCCAGGTTGCGTCACACCCCTGAAAGAATTTTGTAAGAATTTCTCTCTCTTTCACTGTCTTTGTTTCATGGGTTTTTAAAACTAATTTATTTTTATAATGGGGTTTAGCTGCTTTTCACAGCTGTGTTTTTGCGGCTTTACACACACTTGACTCACTTCCGGAGAGATATCAATACATAGGTTTTAAGATTCTCACTAGTCAGATATATTCTTGTGCGGTGAATAGGGGGTGTTGAGTCCAGTTCACTGAGCAAGGAGTAGGTCTTGTCTATTACATATTGGGTGTATGGAACGGTATCTGAGCTAATTTGAAATCCTTGTTTTATGCATCACACCACCTCATCTTTCCCGTTAAGCAGCCATAGTGTGTTTTCTACACGTGTGACTCTGTTCTCTTTTGTAATTCAGTTCAAGTGTAGCAGTTTTTACATTCCCTCTATACGTGATAGCTTATGATAAGTGTCTTTTTCTGTGTGACTTATTTCACTTAGAGTCGTCGTACCTAAATCCACTCATCATGCTGCTACTAGCCTTATGACATTGATTTCATGGCTGAGTGATATTCCATTGTACATAAGGACCACAACTTCTTTATCCATTTTTCACTTTCCTGGGATATTTAAGGTGTCATGAAGTGGAGGTTCTTGTCAACAGAGCAGCCCTAAACGTTGGGGTGCCTGTGTCTTGCTGATTTTTAGTTTTCCCAATTTATACGCCCATGAGTGGAAGTGCCCTATGCTCCCTAAGCTGTGTTTTTTCGATGTTTAAGGCCACACCGTACACTTCTCCAGAGTGGCTGCTGGCAATTTACATCCCGCCCATCAGTGTAGCAAGGCTCCCATTTCTCCATGGCCTGTCCTGCTTTTGTGGTTTTGACACATTTTTCAGCTTGGCCCTTTTGACCGATTCGAAGCGAGACTCCTTTGTAGTGCTGATTTGCCTTTCCATGTTGCTTGGTTGGCCTAAAAGGGCGTATGCGTTTTTTCCTGAATATATTCAGGAAAAAACGCATACGCCCTTTTTGGCCAAGGGCATCATTGTCAACGTTTTGCCGCTTTTCATGTGCTTTAAAGCCGATTCGAATCTACCTCCTGAAACCAGTTTCCTGCAATTCTGCCTAGCTTTCAAATGCTCTTCGTTGCCTTCCCTCAATATATTTGTGGACGAGAGTTATCATTTATAACTCTGCAGGTTTGTGAATTGCAGTACCCATGTGCTCCATTTTTCAACTGGCTTTTTTGGGACGTGGCCGCAGAAGCGCGGGATTGCCTCAGGCCCTATTCTGGTTCCTGGCGGCAGGCTGAGCCTGTGGTTAATTCTTCTTCCTGATGTGAAAATAGAGTGACCTGTGCCTGTCCCAACACCTAGATCTAGTCTCTCATTGGTTGCCCCTCTTCCCGTTCATCCTCAGGACAAAGTGCAACCTGTATGGAACAGGAGGTTAAAGGTGCTGTTTCTCCAACTAGGGAGATTACTAGTTAAGAAGCTGGAATGGCGAACCCGAGCACAAGGAGATGAGAAATGAGGTGCGTTTCAGAAACCTTTCCCGTTCAGACGGTGTACCATCTTCTAGGTTTCTCATGCATGTTTTCGATGTAGGAAGATTCCCTTGAACCTGGACATTTGGGACCCATGGGATGGGTACCACACAGTATTACTTTAAAGGGTCTGCGTTTGCTCACCCAACCTCACCAAACCTCTCATCCCCAAGAGTGTCCACCCTTATGTCTCATCCAGCTGTGGGTCTAGATATGGTCAATCCAGGTTGCATCACAGCCTCTGAACGAATTTTGTAAGAATTTCTCTCTCTTTCACTGTCTTTGTTTTACGGGTTTTTAAAAGTAATTTATTTTTATAATGGGGTTTAGCTGCTTTTCACGGCTGTGTTTATGCGGATTTACACTCACTTGACTCACTTCCAGAGAGATATCAATACATAGGTTTTAAGATTCTTACTAGTCACATATATTCTTGTGCGGTGAATAGGGGGTGTTGAGTCCAGTTCACTGAGCAAGGAGTAGGTCTTGTCTATTACATATTGGGTGTATGGAACGGTATCTGAGCGAATTTGAAACCCTTGTTTTATGCATCACCCCACCTCACCTTTCCCGTTAAGCAGCCATAGTGTGTTTTCTAAACGTGTGAGTCTGTTCTGTTTTGTAATTCAGTTCAACTGTAGCGGTTTTTACATTCCCTCTATAAGTGATAGCTTATGATAAGTGTCTTTTTCTGTGTGACTTATTTCACTTAGAATCGTCGTACCTAAGTTCACTCATCTTGCTTCTACTTGCCTTATGACATTGATTTCATATCTGAGTGATATTCCATTGTACATAAGGACCACAACTTCTTTATCCATTTTTCTCTTTCCGGGGATATTTAAGGTGTCATGAAGTGGAGGTTCTTGTCAACAGAGCAGCCCTAAACTTTGGGGTGCCTGTGTCTTGCTGATTTTTATTTTTCCCAATTTATACGCCCATGAGTGGACGTTCCCTATGCTCCCTAAGCTGTGTTTTTTCGATGTTTCAGGACACACCGTACACTTCTCCAGAGTGGCTGCTGGCAATTTACATCCCGCCCATCAGCGTAGCAAGGCTCCAATTTCTCCATGGCCTGTCCTGCATTTGTGGTTTTGACACTTTTATCAGCATGGCCCTTTAGACCGATGGGAAGCGAGACTTCTTTGTAGCGCTGATTTGCCTTTCCAGGTTGCTTGGTTGGCCAAAAAGGGCGTATGCGTTTTTTCCTGAATATATTCAGGAAAAAACGCATACGCCCTTTTTGGCCAAGGGCATCATTGTCGACGTTTTGCCGCTTTTCATGTGCTTTAAAGGCGAATTGAATCTACCTCCTGAAATCTGTTTCCTGCAGTTCTGCCTTGCTTTCAAATCCTCTTCGTTGCCTTCCCTCAATATATTTGTGGACGAGAGTTATCATTTATAATTCTGCAGGTTTGTGAATTGCAGTGCCCCTCAGCTCCATTTTTCAACTCGCTATTTTGGGAGCTGGCCTCAAATCGCGGGATTGCCTCAGGCACTATTCTGATTCCGGGCGGCAGGCTGAGCCTGTGCTTAATTCTTCTTCCTGATGGGAAAATAGAGTGACCTGTGCCTGTCCCAACACCTAGATCTAGTCTCTCATTGGTTGCCCCTCTTCCCGTTCATCCTCAGGACACATTGCAACCTGTACAGAACAGGAGGTTAAAGGTGCTGATTCTCCAAGAAGGGAGATTGCTAGTAAAGTATCTGGAATGGCGAACCCGAGCACAAGGAGATGAGAAACGAGGTGCGTTTTAGAAACCTTTCCCGATCACACGGTGTACCATCTTCTGGGTTTCTCATGCATGTTTTCGATGCAGGAAGACGCCCTTGAAACTGGAGATTTGGGACCCATGGGATGGGTACCACACAGTATTACTTTAAAGGGTCTGCGTTTGCTCACCCAACCTCACCAAACCTCTCAGCCCCAAGAGTGTCCACCCTTATGTCTCATCCAGCTGTGGCTCTAGATATGGTCAATCCAGGTTGCGTCACAGCCACTGAATGAATTTTGTAAGAATTTCTCTCTCTTTCACTGTCTTTGTTTCATGGGTTTTTAAAACTAATTTATTTTTATAATGGGGTTTAGCTGCTTTTCACGGCTGTGTTTATGCGGCTTTACACCCAATTGACACACTTCCAGAGAGATATCAATACATAGGTTTTACGATTATTACTAGTCACATATATTCTTGTGCGGTGAATAGGGGGTGTTGAGTCCAGTTCACTGAGCAAGGAGTAGGTCTTGTCTATTACATATTGGGTGTATGGAACGGTGTCTGAGCGATTTTGAAACCCTTGTTTTATGCATCACCCCACCTCACCTTTCCCGTTAAGCAGCCATAGTGTGTTTTCTAAACGTGTGACTATGTTCTGTTTTGTAATTCAGTTCAAGTGTAGCGGTTTTTACATTCCCTCTATAAGTGATAGCTTACGATAAGTCTCTTTTTCTGTGTGACTTATTTCCCTTAGAGTCGTCATACCTAAATCCACCCATCATGCTGCTACTAGCCTTATGACATTGATTTCATGTCTGAGTGATATTCCATTGTACATAAGGACCACAACTTCTTTATCCATTTTTCTCTTTCCTGGGATATTTAAGGTGTCATGAAGTGGAGGTTCTTGTCAACAGAGCAGCCCGAAACTTTGGGGTGCCTGTGTCTTGCTGATTTTTAGTTTTCCCAGTTTATACGCCCATGAGTGGAAGTGCCATATGCTCCCTAAACTGTGTTTTTTCGATGTTTCAGGGCACACCGTACACTTCTCCAGAGTGGCTGTTCGCAATTTATATCCCGCCCATCAGCGTAGCAAGGCTCCAATTTCTCCATGGCCTGTCCTGCATTTGTGGTTTTGACACTTTAATTAGCATGGCCCTTTTGATGGATGGGAAGCGAGACTTCTTTGTAGCGCTGATTTGCCTTTCCAGGTTGCTTGGTTGGCCAAAAAGGGCGTATGCGTTTTTTCCTGAATATATTCAGGAAAAAACGCATACGCCCTTTTTGCCCAAGGGCATCATTGTTCACGTTTGGCCGATTTTCATGTGCTTTAAAGGCGATTCGAATCTACCTCCTGAAATCTGTTTCCTGCAATTCTGCCTTGCTTTCAAATCCTCTTCGTTGCCTTCCCTCAATATATTTTTGGACGAGACTTATCATTTATAACTCTGCAGGTTTGTGAATTGCAGTGCCCCTGAGCTCCATTTTTCAACTCGCTTTTTTGGGAGCTGGCCGCAAAAGCGCGGGTATGCCTCAGGCCCTATGCTGGTTCTGGGTGGCAGGCTGAGCCTGTGGTTATTTCTTTTTCCTGATGGGAAAATAGAGTGACCTGTGCCTGTCCCAACACCTAGATCTAGTCTCTCATTGGTTGCCCCTCTTCGCGTTCATCCTCAGGACAAATTGCAACCTGTACGGAACAGGAGGTTAAAGGTGCTGATTCTCCAAGTAGGGTGATTGCTACTAAAATAGCTGGAATGGCGAACCCGAGCACAAGGAGATGAGAAATGAGGTGCGTTTTAGAAACCTTTCAAAATCACACGGTGTACCATCTTCTGGGTTCCTCATGCAAGTTTTCGATGTAGGAAGATGCCCTTGAACCTGGAGATTTGGGACCCATGGGATGGGTACCACGCAGTATTACCTTAAAGGGTCTGTGTTGGCTCACCCAACCTCACCAAACCTCTCAGCCCCAAGAGTGTCCACCCTATGTCTCATCCAGCTGTGGCTCTAGATATGCTCAATCCAGGTTGCGTCACACCCCTGAAAGAATTTTGTAAGAATTTCTCTCTCTTTCACTGTCTTTGTTTCATGGGTTTTTAAAACTAATTTATTTTTATAATGGGGTTTAGCTGTTTTCACAGCTGTGTTTTTGCGGCTTTACACACACTTGACTCACTTCCGGAGAGATATCAATACATAGGTTTTAAGATTCTCACTAGTCAGATATATTCTTGTGCGGTGAATAGGGGGTGTTGAGTCCAGTTCACTGAGCAAGGAGTAGGTCTTGTCTATTACATATTGGGTGTATGGAACGGTATCTGAGCTAATTTGAAATCCTTGTTTTATGCATCACACCACCTCATCTTTCCCGTTAAGCAGCCATAGTGTGTTTTCTACACGTGTGACTCTGTTCTCTTTTGTAATTCAGTTCAAGTGTAGCAGTTTTTACAGTCCCTCTATACGTGATAGCTTATGATAAGTGTCTTTTTCTGTGTGACTTATTTCACTTAGAGTCGTCGTACCTAAATCCACTCATCATGCTGCTACTAGCCTTATGACATTGATTTCATGGCTGAGTGATATTCCATTGTACATAAGGACCACAACTTCTTTATCCATTTTTCACTTTCCTGGGATATTTAAGGTGTCATGAAGTGGAGGTTCTTGTCAACAGAGCAGCCCTAAACTTTGGGGTGCCTGTGTCTTGCTGATTTTTAGTTTTCCCAATTTGTACGCCCATGAGTGGAAGTGCCCTATGCTCCCTAAGCTGTGTTTTTTCGATGTTTAAGGCCACACCGTACACTTCTCCAGAGTGGCTGCTGGCAATTTACATCCCGCCCATCAGTGTAGCAAGGCTCCCATTTCTCCATGGCCTGTCCTGCTTTTGTGGTTTTGACACTTTTTTCAGCATGGGCCTTTTGACCGATTCGAAGCGAGACTCATTTGTAGTGCTGATTTGCTTTTCCATGTTGCTTGGTTGGCCAAAAAGGGCGTATGCGTTTTTTCCTAAATATATTCAGGAAAAAACGCATACGCCCTTTTTGGCCAAGGGCATCATTGTCCACGTTTTGCCGCTTTTCATGTGCTTTAAAGGCGATTCGAATCTACCTCCTGAAACCTGTTTCCTGCAATTCTGCCTTGCTTTCAAATCCTCTTCGTTGCCTTCCCTCAATATATTTGTGGACGAGAGTTATCATTTATAACTCTGCAGGGTTGTGAATTGCAGTGCCCATGTGCTCCGTTTTTCAACTGGCTTTTTTGGGAGCTGGCCGCAGAAGCGCGGGATTGCCTCAGGCCCTATTCTGGTTCCGGGTGGCAGGCTGAGCCTGTGGTTATTTCTTCTTCCTGATGAGAAAATAGAGTGACCTGTGCCTGTCCCAACACCTAGATCTAGTCTCTCATTGGCTGCCCCTCTTCCCGTTCATCCTCAGGACAAATTGCAACCTGTACGGAACAGGAGGTTAAAGGTGCTGATTCTCCAAGTAGGGAGATTGCTAGTGAAGTAGCTGGAATGGCGAACCCGAGCACAAGGAGATGAGAAATGAGGTGCGTTTTAGAAACCTTTCAAAATCACACGGTGTACCATCTTCTGGGTTCCTCATGCAAGTTTTCGATGTAGGAAGATGCCCTTGAACCTGGAGATTTGGGACCCATGGGATGGGTACCACGCAGTATTGCCTTAAAGGGTCTGTGTTGGCTCACCCAACCTCACCAAACCTCTCAGCCCCAAGAATGTCCACCCTTATGTCTCATCCAGCTGTGGGTCTAGATATGGTCAATCCTGGTTGCGTCACAGCCCCTGAATGAATTTTGTAAGAATTTCTGTCTCTTTCACTGTCTTTGTTTCATGGGTTTTTAAAACTAATTTATTTTTATAATGGGGTTTAGCTGCTTTTCACGGCTGTGTTTATGCGGCTTTACACACACTTGACACACTTCCAGAGAGATATCAATACATAGGTTTTAAGATTCTTACTAGTCACATATATTCTTGTGCGGTGAATAGGGGGTGTTGAGTCCAGTTCACTGAGCAAGGAGTAGGTCTTGTCTATTACATATTGGGTGTATGGAACGGTATCTGAGCTAATTTGAAACCCTTGTTTTATGCATCACACCACCTCACCTTTCCCGTTAAGCTGCCATAGTGTGTTTTCTAAACGTGTGACTCTGTTCTCATTTGTAATTCAGTACAAGTGTGGCAGTTTTTACATTCCCTCTATACGTGATAGATTATGGTAAGTGTCTTTTTCTATGTGACTTATTTCACTTAGAGTCGTCGTACCTAAATCCACTCATCATGCTGCTACTAGCCTTATGACATTGATTTCATGGCTGAGTGATATTCCATTGTACATAAAGACCACAAATTCTTTATCCATTTTTCTCTTTCCTGGGATATTTAAGGTGTCATGAAGTGGAGGTTCTTGTCAACAGAGCAGCCCTAAACTTTGGGGTGCCTGTGTCTTGCTGATTTTTAGTTTTCCCAATTTATACGCCCATGAGTGGAAGTGCCCTATGCTCCTTAAGCTGTGTTTTTTTGATGTTTAAGGCCACACCGTACACTTCTCCAGAGTGGCTGCTGGCAATTTACATCCCGCCCATCAGTGTAGCAAGGCTCCCATTTCTCCATGGCCTGTCCTGCTTTTGTGATTTTGACACTTTATTCAGCATGGCCCTTTTGACCGATTCGAAGCGAGACTCCTTTGTAGTGCTGATTTGCCTTTCCATGTTGCTTGGTTGGCCAAAAAGGGCGTATGCGTTTTTTCCTGAATATATTCAGGAAAAAACGCATACGCCCTTTTTGGCCAAGGGCATCATTGTCCACGTTTTGCCGCTTTTCATGTGCTTTAAAGGCGATTCGAATCTACCTCCTGAAACCTGTTTCCTGCAATTCTGCCTTGCTTTCAAATCCTCTTCGTTGCCTTCCCTCAATATATTTGTGGATGAGAGTTATCATTTATAACTCTGCAGGGTTGTGAATTGCAGTGCCCATGTGCTCCGTTTTTCAACTGGCTTTTTTGGGAGCTGGCCGCAGAAGCGCGGGATTGCCTCAGGCCCTATTCTGGTTCCGGGTGGCAGGCTGAGCCTGTGGTTATTTCTTCTTCCTGATGAGAAAATAGAGTGACCTGTGCCTGTTCCAACACCTAGATCTAGTCTCTCATTGGCTGTCCCTCTTCCCGTTCATCCTCAAGACAAATTGAAACCTGTACGGAACAGGAGGTTAAAGGTGCTGATTCTCCAAGTAGGGAGATTGCTAGTGAAGTACCTGGAATGGCGAACCTGAGCACAAGGAGATGAGAAATGAGGTGCGTTTTAGAAACCTTTCAAAATCACACGGTGTACCATCTTCTGGGTTCCTCATGCAAGTTTTCGATGTAGGAAGATGCCCTTGAACCTGGAGATTTGGGACCCATGGGATGGGTACCACGCAGTATTACCTTAAAGGGTCTGTGTTGGCTCACCCAACCTCACCAAACCTCTCAGCCCCAAGAATGTCCACCCTTATGTCTCATCCAGCTGTGGGTCTAGATATGGTCAATCCAGGTTGCGTCACAGCCCCTGAATGAATTTTGTAAGAATTTCTGTCTCTTTCACTGTCTTTGTTTCATGGGTTTTTAAAACTAATTTATTTTTATAATGGGGTTTAGCTGCTTTTCACGGCTGTGTTTATGCGGCTTTACACACACTTGACACACTTCCAGAGAGATATCAATACATAGGTTTTAAGATTCTTACTAGTCACATATATTCTTGTGCGGTGCATAGGGGGTGTTGAGTCCAGTTCACTGAGCAAGGAGTAGGTCTTGTCTATTACATATTGGGTGTATGGAACGGTATCTGAGCTAATTTGAAACCCTTGTTTTATGCATCACACCACCTCACCTTTCCCGTTAAGCAGCCATAGTGTGTTTTCTAAACGTGTGACTCTTCTCTTTTGTAATTCAGTTCAAGTGTAGCAGTTTTTACATTCCCTCTATACGTGATAGCTTATGATAAGTGTCTTTTTCTGTGTGACTTATTTCACTTAGAGTCGTCGTACCTAAATCCACTCATCATGCTGCTACTAGCCTTATGACATTGATTTCATGGCTGAGTGATATTCCATTGTACATAAGGACCGCAACTTCTTTATCCATTTTTCTCTTTCCTGGGATATTTAAGGTGTCATGAAGTGGAGGTTCTTGTCAACAGAGCAGCCCTAAACGTTGGGGTGCCTTTGTCTTGCTGATTTTTAGTTTTCCCAATTTATACGCCCATGAGTGGAAGTGCCCTATGCTCCCTAAGCTGTGTTTTTTCGATGTTTCAGGACACACAGTACACTTCTCCAGAGTGGCTGCTGGCAATTTACATCCCGCCCATCAGTGTAGCAAGGCTCCCATTTCTCCATGGCCTGTCCTGCTTTTGTGGTTTTGACACATTTTTCAGCTTGGCCCTTTTGACCGATTCGAAGCGAGACTCCTTTGTAGTGCTGATTTGCCTTTCCATGTTGCTTGGTTGGCCTAAAAGGGCGTATGCGTTTTTTCCTGAATATATTCAGGAAAAAACGCATACGCCCTTTTTGGCCAAGGCCATCATTGTCAACGTTTTGCCGCTTTTCATGTGCTTTAAAGCCGATTCGAATCTACCTCCTGAAACCAGTTTCCTGCAATTCTGCCTAGCTTTCAAATGCTCTTCGTTGCCTTCCCTCAATATATTTGTGGACGAGAGTTATCATTTATAACTCTGCAGGTGTGTGAATTGCAGTACCCATGTGCTCCATTTTTCAACTGGCTTTTTTGGGAGCTGGCCGCAGAAGCGCGGGATTGCCTCAGGCCCTATTCTGGTTCCTGGCGGCAGGCTGAGCCTGTGCTTAATTCTTCTTCCTGATGTGAAAATAGAGTGACCTGTGCCTGTCCCAACACCTAGATCTAGTCTCTCATTGGTTGCCCCTCTTCCCGTTCATCCTCAGGACAAAGTGCAACCTGTATGGAACAGGAGGTTAAAGTTGCTGTTTCTCCAAGTAGGGAGATTACTAGTTAAGAAGCTGGAATGGGGAACCCGAGCACAAGGAGATGAGAAATGAGGTGCGTTTCAGAAACCTTTCCCGTTCAGACGGTGTACCATCTTCTAGGATTCTCATGCATGTTTTCGATGTAGGAAGATTCCCTTGAACCTGGACATTTGGGACCTTGGGATGGGTACCACACAGTATTACTTTAAAGGGTCTGCGTTTGCTCACCCAACCTCACCAAACCTCTCATCCCCAAGAGTGTCCACCCTTATGTCTCATCCAGCTGTGGGTCTCGATATGGTCAATCCAGGTTGCATCACAGCCTCTGAACGAATTTTGTAAGAATTTCTCTCTCTTTCACTGTCTTTGTTTTACGGGTTTTTAAAAGTAATTTATTTTTATAATGGGGTTTAGCTGCTTTTCACGGCTGTGTTTATGCGGATTTACACTCACTTGACTCACTTCCAGAGAGATATCAATACATAGGTTTTAAGATTCTTACTAGTCACATATATTCTTGTGCGGTGAATAGGGGGTGTTGAGTCCAGTTCACTGAGCAAGGAGTAGGTCTTGTCTATTACATATTGGGTGTATGGAACGGTATCTGAGCGAATTTAAAACCCTTGTTTTATGCATCACCCCACCTGGCCTTTCCTGTTAAGCAGCCATAGTGTGTTTTCTGAACGTGTGAGTCTGTTCTGTTTTGTAATTCAGTTCAAGTGTAGCGGTTTTTACATTCCCTCTATAAGTGATAGCTTATGATAAGTGTCTTTTTCTGTGTGACTTATTTCACTTAGAATCGTCGTACCTATGTCCACTCATGTTGCTTCTACTTGCCTTATGACATTGATTTCATGTCTGAGTGATATTCCATTGTACATAAGGACCACAATTTCTTTATCCATTTTTCTCTTTCCTGGGATATTTAAGGTGTCATGAAGTGGAGGTCCTTGTCAACAGAGCAGCCCTAAACTTTGGGGTGCCTCTGTCTTGCTGATTTTTAGTTTTCCCAATTTATATGCCCATGAGTGGACGTGCCCTATGCTCCCTAAGCTGTGTTTTTTCGATGTTTCAGGACACACCGTACACTTCTCCAGAGTGGCTGCTGACAATTTACATCGCACCCATCAGCGTAGCAAGGCTGCCATTTCTCCATGGCCTGTTCTGCATTTCTGGTTTTGACACTTTTTGCAGCATGACCCTTTTGACCGATGGGAAGCGAGACTTCTTTGCAGCGCTGATTTGCCTTTCCAGGTTGCTTGTTTGGCCAAAGAGGGCGTATGCGTTTTTTCCTGAATATATTCAGGAAAAAACGCATACGCCCTTTTTGGCCAAGGGCATCATTGTCGACGTTTTGCCGCTTTTCATGTGCTTTAAAGCCGATTCGAATCTACCTCCTGAAACCTGTTTCCTGCAATTCTGCCTTGCTTTCAAATCCTCTTCGTTGCCTTCCCTCAATATATTTGTGGACGAGAGTTATCATTTATAACTCTGCAGGTTTGTGAATTGCAGTGCCCATGTGCTCCATTTTTCAACTGGCTTTTTTGGGAGCTGGCCGCAGAAGCGCGGGATTGCCTCAGGCCCTATTCTGGTTCCCGGCGGCAGGCTGAGCCTGTGGTTAATTCTTCTTCCTGACGGGAAAATAGAGTGACCTGTGCCTGTCCCAACACCTAGATCTAGTCTCTCATTGGTTGCCCCTCTTCCCGTTCTTCCTCAGGACAAATTGCAACCTGTACAGATCAGGAGGTTAAAGGTGCTTTTTCTCCAAGAAGGGAGATTGCTAGTAAAGTATCTGGAATGGCGAACCCGAGCACAAGGAGATGAGAAATGAGGTGCGTTTTAGAAACCTTTCCCGATCACACGGTGTACCATCTTCTGGGTTTCTCATGCATGTTTTCGATGCAGGAAGATGCCCTTGAAACTGGAGATTTGGGACCCATGGGATGGGTACCACACAGTATTATTTTAAAGGGTCTGCGTTTGCTCACCCAACCTCACCAAACCTGTCAGCCCCAAGAGTGTCCACCCTTAGGTCTCATCCAGCTGTGGGTCTAGATATGGTCAATCCAGGTTGCATCACAACCCCTGAACGAATTGTGTAAGAATTTCTCTTCTTTCACTGTCTTTGTTTTACGGGTTTTTACAAGTAATTTATTTTTATAATGGGGTTTAGCTGCTTTTCACGGCTGTGTTTATGCGGCTTTACACCCACTTGACTCACTTCCAGACAGATATCAATACATAGGTTTTAAGATTCTTACTAGTCAGATATATACTTGTGTGGTGAATAGGGGGTGTTGAGTCCAGTTCACTGAGCAAGGAGTAGGTCTTGTCTATTACATATTCGGTGTATGGAACGGTATCTGAGCTAATTTGAAACCCTTGTTTTATGCATCACACCACCTCACCTTTCCCGTTAAGCAGCCATAGTGTGTTTTCTAAACCTGTGACTCTTTTCTCTTTTGTAATTCAGTTCATGTGTAGCAGTTTTTACATTCCCTCTATAAGTGATAGCTTATGATAAGTGTCTATTTCGGTGTGACTTATTTCACTTAGAGTCATCGTACCTAAATACACTCATCATGCTGCTTCTAGCCTTATAACATTGATTTCATGGCTGAGTGATATTCCATTGTACATAAGGACCACAACTTCTTTATCCATTTTTCTCTTTCCTGGGATATTTAAGGTGTCATGAAGTGGAGGTTCTTGTCAACAGAGCAGCCCTAAACTTTGGTTTGCCTGTGTCTTGCTGATTTTTAATTTTCCCAATTTATACGCCCATGAGTGGAAGTGCCCTATGCTCCATAAGCTGTGTTTTTTCGATGTTTAAGGCCACACCGTACACTTCTCCAGAGTGGTTGCTGGCAATTTACGTCCCGCCCATCAGCGTAGCAAGGCTCCCATTTCTCCATGGCCCGTCCTGCTTTTGTGGTTTTGACACATTTTTCAGCATGGCCCTTTTGACCGATGGGAAGCGAGACTTCTTTGTAGCGCTGATTTGCCTTTCCAGGTTGCTTGGTTGGCCATAAAGGGCGTATGCGTTTTTTCCTGAATATATTCAGGAAAAAACGCATACGCCCTTTTTGGCCAAGGGCATCATTGTCGATGTTTTGCCGCTTTTCATGTGCTTTAAAGCCGATTCGAATCTACCTCCTGAAACCAGTTTCCTGCAATTCTGCCTTGCTTTCAAATGCTCTTCGTTGCCTTCCCTCAATATATTTGTGGACGAGAGTTATCATTTATAACTCTGCAGGTTTGTGAATTGCAGTACCCATGTGCTCCATTTTTCAACTGGCTTTCTTGGGAGGTGGCCGCAGAAGCGCGGGATTGCCTCAGGCCCTATTCTGGTTCCTGGCGGCAGGCTGAGCCTGTGGTTAATTCTTCTTCCTGATGTGAAAATAGAGTGACCTGTGCCTGTCCCAACACCTAGATCTAGTCTCTCATTGGTTGCCCCTCTTCCCGTTCATCCTCAGGACAAAGTGCAACCTGTATGGAACAGGAGGTTAAAGGTGCTGTTTCTCCAAGTAGGGAGATTACTAGTTAAGAAGCTGGAATGGCGAACCCGAGCACAAGGAGATGAGAAATGAGGTGCGTTTCAGAAACCTTTCCCGTTCTGACGGTGTACCATCTTCTAGGTTTCTCATGCATGTTTTCGATGTAGGAAGATTCCCTTGAACCTGGACATTTGGGACCCATGGGATGGGTACCACACAGTATTACTTTAAAGGGTCTGCATTTGCTCACCCAACCTCACCAAACCTCTCATCCCCAAGAGTGTCCACCCTTATGTCTCATCCAGCTGTGGGTCTAGATATGGTCAATCCAGGTTGCATCACAGCCTCTGAACGAATTTTGTAAGAATTTCTCTCTCTTTCACTGTCTTTGTTTTACGGGTTTTTAAAAGTAATTTATTTTTATAATGGGGTTTAGCTGCTTTTCACGGCTGTGTTTATGCGGATTTACACTCACTTGACTCACTTCCAGAGAGATATCAATACATAGGTTTTAAGATTCTTACTAGTCACATATATTCTTGTGCGGTGAATAGGGGGTGTTGAGTCCAGTTCACTGAGCAAGGAGTAGGTCTTGTCTATTACATATTGGGTGTATGGAACGGTATCTGAGCGAATTTGAAACCCTTGTTTTATGCATCACCCCACCTCACCTTTCCCGTTAAGCAGCCATAGTGTGTTTTCTAAACGTGTGAGTCTGTTCTGTTTTGTAATTCAGTTCAACTGTAGCGGTTTTTACATTCCCTCTATAAGTGATAGCTTATGATAAGTGTCTTTTTCTGTGTGACTTATTTCACTTAGAATCGTCGTACCTAAGTTCACTCATCTTGCTTCTACTTGCCTTATGACATTGATTTCATATCTGAGTGATATTCCATTGTACATAAGGACCACAACTTCTTTATCCATTTTTCTCTTTCCGGGGATATTTAAGGTGTCATGAAGTGGAGGTTCTTGTCAACAGAGCAGCCCTAAACTTTGGGATGCCTGTGTCTTGCTGATTTTTATTTTTCCCAATTTATACGCCCATGAGTGGACGTTCCCTATGCTCCCTAAGCTGTGTTTTTTCGGTGTTTCAGGACACACCGTACACTTCTCCAGAGTGGCTGCTGGCAATTTACATCCCGCCCATCAGCGTAGCAAGGCTCCAATTTCTCCATGGCCTGTCCTGCATTTGTGGTTTTGACACTTTTATCAGCATGGCCCTTTAGACCGATGGGAAGCGAGACTTCTTTGTAGCGCTGATTTGCCTTTCCAGGTTGCTTGGTTGGCCAAAAAGGGCGTATGCGTTTTTTCCTGAATATATTCAGGAAAAAACGCATACGCCCTTTTTGCCCAAGGGCATCATTGTCCACTTTTGGCCGATTTTCATGTGCTTTAAAGGCGATTCGAATCTACCTCCTGAAATCTGTTTCCTGCAATTCTGCCTTGCTTTCAAATCCTCTTCGTTGCCTTCCCTCAATATATTTTTGGACGAGACTTATCATTTATAACTCTGCAGGTTTGTGAATTGCAGTGCCCCTGAGCTCCATTTTTCAACTCGCTTTTTTGGGAGCTGGCCGCAAAAGCGCGGGTATGCCTCAGGCCCTATGCTGGTTCTGGGTGGCAGGCTGAGCCTGTGGTTATTTCTTTTTCCTGATGGGAAAATAGAGTGACCTGTGCCTGTCCCAACACCTAGATCTAGTCTCTCATTGGTTGCCCCTCTTCCCGTTCATCCTCAGGACAAATTGCAACCTGTAGGGAACAGGAGGTTAAAGGTGCTGATTCTCCAAGTAGGGTGATTGCTAGTAAAATAGCTGGAATGGCGAACCCGAGCACAAGGAGATGAGAAATGAGGTGCGTTTTAGAAACCTTTCAAAATCACACGGTGTACCATCTTCTGGGTTCCTCATGCAAGTTTTCGATGAAGGAAGATGCCCTTGAACCTGGAGATTTGGGACCCATGGGATGGGTACCACGCAGTATTACCTTAAAGTGTCTGTGTTGGCTCACCCAACCTCACCAAACCTCTCAGCCCCAAGAGTGTCCACCCTATGTCTCATCCAGCTGTGGCTCTAGATATGGTCAATCCAGGTTGCGTCACAGCCCCTGAATGAATTTTGTAAGAATTTCTCTCTCTTTCACTGTCTTTGTTTCATGGGTTTTTAAAACTAATTTATTTTTATAATGGGGTTTAGCTGCTTTTCACGGCTGTGTTTATGCGGCTTTACACACACTTGACTCACTTCCAGAGAGATATCAATACATAGGTTTTAAGATTCTCACTAGTCAGATATATTCTTGTACGGTGAATAGGGGGTGTTGAGTCCAGTTCACTGAGCAAGGAGTAGGTCTTGTCTATTACATATTGGGTGTATGGAACGGTATATGAGCTAATTTGAAATCCTTGTTTTATGCATCACACCACCTCATCTTTCCCGTTAAGCAGCCATAGTGTGTTTTCTAAACGTGTGACTCTGTTCTCTTTTGTAATTCAGTTCAAGTGTAGCAGTTTTTACATTCCCTCTATACGTGATAGCTTATGATAAGTGTCTTTTTCTGTGTGACTTATTTCACTTAGAGTCGTCGTACCTAAATCCACTCATCATGCTGCTACTAGCCTTATGACATTGATTTCATGGCTGAGTGATATTCCATTGTACATAAGGACCACAACTTCTTTATCCATTTTTCACTTTCCTGGGATATTTAAGGTGTCATGAAGTGGAGGTTCTTGTCAACAGAGCAGCCCTAAACTTTGGGGTGCCTGTGTCTTGCTGATTTTTAGTTTTCCCAATTTGTACGCCCATGAGTGGAAGTGCCCTATGCTCCCTAAGCTCTGTTTTTTCGATGTTTAAGGCCACACCGTACACTTCTCCAGAGTGGCTGCTGGCAATTTACATCCCGCCCATCAGTGTAGCAAGGCTCCCATTTCTCCATGGCCTGTCCTGCTTTTGTGGTTTTGACACTTTTTTCAGCATGGGCCTTTTGACCGATTCGAAGCGAGACTCCTTTGTAGTGCTGATTTGCTTTTCCATGTTGCTTGGTTGGCCAAAAAGGGCGTATGCGTTTTTTCCTGAATATATTCAGGAAAAAACGCATACGCCCTTTTTGGCCGAGGGCATCATTGTCCACGTTTTGCCGCTTTTCATGTGCTTTAAAAGCGATTCGAATCTACCTCCTGAAACCTGTTTCCTGCAATTCTGCCTTGCTTTCAAATCCTCTTCGTTGCCTTCGTGGACGAGAGTTATCATTTATAACTCTGCAGGGTTGTGAATTGCAGTGCCCATGTGCTCCATTTTTCAACTGGCTTTTTTGGCAGCTGGCCGCAGAAGCGCGGGATTGCCTCAGGCCCTATTCTGGTTCCGGGTGGCAGGCTGAGCCTGTGGTTATTTCTTCTTCCTGATGAGAAAATAGAGTGACCTGTGCCTGTCCCAACACCTAGATCTAGTCTCTCATTGGCTGCCCCTCTTCCCGTTCATCCTCAGGACAAATTGCAACCTGTACGGAACAGGAGGTTAAAGGTGCTGATTCTCCAAGTAGGGAGATTGCTAGTGAAGTAGCTGGAATGGCGAACCCGAGCACAAGGAGATGAGAAATGAGGTGCGTTTTAGAAACCTTTCAAAATCACACGGTGTACCATCTTCTGGGTTCCTCATGCAAGTTTTCGATGTAGGAAGATGCCCTTGAACCTGGAGATTTGGGACCCATGGGATGGGTCCCACGCAGTATTACCTTAAAGGTTCTGTGTTGGCTCACCCAACCTCACCAAAACTCTCAGCCCCAAGAATGTCCACCCTTATGTCTCATCCAGCTGTGGGTCTAGATATGGTCAATCCAGGTTGCGTCACAGCCCCTGAATGAATTTTGTAAGAATTTCTTTCTCTTTCACTGTCTTTGTTTCATGGGTTTTTAAAACTAATTTATTTTTATAATGGGGTTTAGCTGCTTTTCACGGCTGTGTTTATGCGGCTTTACACACACTTGACACACTTCCAGAGAGATATCAATACATAGGTTTTAAGATTCTTACTAGTCACATATATTCTTGTGCGGTGAATAGGGGGTGTTGAGTCCAGTTCACTGAGCAAGGAGTAGGTCTTGTCTATTACATATTGGGTGTATGGAACGGTATCTGAGCTAATTTGAAACCCTTGTTTTATGCATCACACCACCTCACCTTTCCCGTTAAGCAGCCATAGTGTGTTTTCTAAACGTGTGACTCTGTTCTCTTTTGTAATTCAGTTCAAGTGTAGCAGTTTTTACATTCCCTCTATACGTGATAGATTATGATAAGTGTCTTTTTCTGTGTGGCTTATTTCACTTAGAGTCGTCGTACCTAAATCCACTCATCATGCTGCTACTAGCCTTATGACATTGATTTCATGGCTGAGTGATATTCCATTGTACATAAGGACCGCAACTTCTTTATCCATTTTTCTCTTTCCTGGGATATTTAAGGTGTCATGAAGTGGAGGTTCTTGTCAACAGAGCAGCCCTAAACTTTGGGGTGCCTGTGTCTTGCTGATTTTTAGTTTTCCCAATTTATACGCCCATGAGTGGAAGTGCCCTATGCTCCCTAAGCTGTGTTTTTTCGTTGTTTAAGGCCACACCGTACACTTCTCCAGAGTGGCTGCTGGCAATTTACATCCCGCCCATCAGTGTAGCAAGGCTCCCATTTCTCCATGGCCTGTCCTGCTTTTGTGGTTTTGACACTTTTTTCAGCATGGCCCTTTTGACCGATTCGAAGGGAGACTCCTTTGTAGTGCTGATTTGCCTTTCCATGTTGCTTGGTTGGCCAAAAAGGGCGTATGCGTTTTTTCCTGAATATATTCAGGAAAAAACGCATACGCCCTTTTTGGCCAAGGGCATCATTGTCCACGTTTTGCCGCTTTTCATGTGCTTTAAAGGCGATTCGAATCTACCTCCTGAAACCTGTTTCCTGCAATTCTGCCTTGCTTTCAAATCCTCTTCGTTGCCTTCGTGGACGAGAGTTATCATTTATAACTCTGCAGGGTTGTGAATTGCAGTGCCCATGTGCTCCATTTTTCAACTGGCTTTTTTGGGAGCTGGCCGCAGAAGCGCGGGATTGCCTCAGGCCCTATTCTGGTTCCGGGTGGCAGGCTGAGCCTGTGGTTATTTCTTCTTCCTGATGAGAAAATAGAGTGACCTGTGCCTGTCCCAACACCTAGATCTAGTCTCTCATTGGCTGCCCCTCTTCCCGTTCATCCTCAGGACAAATTGCAACCTGTACGGAACAGGAGGTTAAAGGTGCTGATTCTCCAAGTAGGGAGATTGCTAGTGAAGTAGCTGGAATGGCGAACCCGAGCACAAGGAGATGAGAAATGAGGTGCGTTTTAGAAACCTTTCAAAATCACACGGTGTACCATCTTCTGGGTTCCTCATGCAAGTTTTCGATGTAGGAAGATGCCCTTGAACCTGGAGATTTGGGACCCATGGGATGGGTCCCACGCAGTATTACCTTAAAGGTTCTGTGTTGGCTCACCCAACCTCACCAAACCTCTCAGCCCCAAGAATGTCCACCCTTAGGTCTCATCCAGCTGTGGGTCTAGATATGGTCAATCCAGGTTGCGTCACAGCCCCTGAATGAATTTTGTAAGAATTTCTTTCTCTTTCACTGTCTTTGTTTCATGGGTTTTTAAAACAAATTTATTTTTATAATGGGGTTTAGCTGCTTTTCACGGCTGTGTTTATGCGGCTTTACACACACTTGACACACTTCCAGAGAGATATCAATACATAGGTTTTAAGATTCTTACTAGTCACATATATTCTTGTGCGGTGAATAGGGGGTGTTGAGTCCAGTTCACTGAGCAAGGAGTAGGTCTTGTCTATTACATATTGGGTGTATGGAACGGTATCTGAGCTAATTTGAAACCCTTGTTTTATGCATCACACCACCTCACCTTTCCCGTTAAGCAGCCATAATGTGTTTTCTAAACGTGTGACTCTGTTCTCTTTTGTAATTCAGTTCAAGTGTAGCAGTTTTTACATTCCCTCTATACGTGATAGATTATGATAAGTGTCTTTTTCTGTGTGACTTATTTCACTTAGAGTCGTCGTACCTAAATCCACTCATCATGCTGCTACTAGCCTTATGACATTGATTTCATGGCTGAGTGATATTCCATTGTACATAAGGACCGCAACTTCTTTATCCATTTTTCTCTTTCCTGGGATATTTAAGGTGTCATGAAGTGGAGGTTCTTGTCAACAGAGCAGCCCTAAACTTTGGGGTGCCTGTGTCTTGCTGATTTTTATTTTTCCCAATTTATACGCCCATGAGTGGAAGTGCCCTATGCTCCCTAAGCTGTGTTTTTTCGATGTTTAAGGCCACACCGTACACTTCTCCAGAGTGGCTGCTGGCAATTTACATCCCGCCCATCAGTGTAGCAAGGCTCCCATTTCTCCATGGCCTGTCCTGCTTTTGTGGTTTTGACACTTTTTTCAGCATGGCCCTTTTGACCGATTCGAAGGGAGACTCCTTTGTAGTGCTGATTTGCCTTTCCATGTTGCTTGGTTGGCCAAAAAGGGCGTATGCGTTTTTTCCTGAATATATTCAGGAAAAAACGCATACGCCCTTTTTGGCCAAGGGCATCATTGTCCACGTTTTGCCGCTTTTCATGTGCTTTAAAGGCGATTCGAATCTACCTCCTGAAACCTGTTTCCTGCAATTCTGCCTTGCTTTCAAATCCTCTTCGTTGCCTTCCCTCAATATATTTGTGGACGAGAGTTATCATTTATACCTCTGCAGGGTTGTGAATTGCAGTGCCCATGTGCTCCGTTTTTCAACTGGCTTTTTTGGGAGCTGGCCGCAGAAGCGCGGGATTGCCTCAGGCCCTATTCTGGTTCCGGGTGGCAGGCTGAGCCTGTGGTTATTTCTTCTTCCTGATGAGAAAATAGAGTGACCTGTGCCTGTCCCAACACCTAGATCTAGTCTCTCATTGGCTGCCCCTCTTCCCGTTCATCCTCAGGACAAATTGCAACCTGTACGGAACAGGAGGTTAAAGGTGCTGATTCTCCAAGTAGGGTGATTGCTAGTAAAATAGCTGGAATGGCGAACCCGAGCACAAGGAGATGAGAAATGAGGTGCGTTTTAGAAACCTTTCAAAATCACACGGTGTACCATCTTCTGGGTTCCTCATGCAAGTTTTCGATGAAGGAAGATGCCCTTGAACCTGGAGATTTGGGACCCATGGGATGGGTACCACGCAGTATTACCTTAAAGGGTCTGTGTTGGCTCACCCAACCTCACCAAACCTCTCAGCCCCAAGAGTGTCCACCCTATGTCTCATCCAGCTGTGGCTCTACATATGGTCAATCCAGGTTGCGTCACAGCCCCTGAATGAATTTTGTAAGAATTTCTCTCTCTTTCACTGTCTTTGTTTCATGGGTTTTTAAAACTAATTTATTTTTATAATGGGGTTTAGCTGCTTTTCACGGCTGTGTTTATGCGGCTTTACACACACTTGACTCACTTCCAGAGAGATATCAATACATAGGTTTTAAGATTCTCACTAGTCAGATATATTCTTGTACGGTGAATAGGGGGTGTTGAGTCCAGTTCACTGAGCAAGGAGTAGGTCTTGTCTATTACATATTGGGTGTATGGAACGGTATCTGAGCTAATTTGAAATCCTTGTTTTATGCATCACACCACCTCATCTTTCCCGTTAAGCAGCCATAGTGTGTTTTCTAAACGTGTGACTCTGTTCTCTTTTGTAATTCAGTTCAAGTGTAGCAGTTTTTACATTCCCTCTATACGTGATAGCTTATGATAAGTGTCTTTTTCTGTGTGACTTATTTCACTTAGAGTCGTCGTACCTAAATCCACTCATCATGCTGCTACTAGCCTTATGATATTGATTTCATGGCTGAGTGATATTCCATTGTACATAAGGACCACAACTTCTTTATCCATTTTTCACTTTCCTGGGATATTTAAGGTGTCATGAAGTGGAGGTTCTTGTCAACAGAGCAGCCCTAAACTTTGGGGTGCCTGTGTCTTGCTGATTTTTAGTTTTCCCAATTTGTACGCCCATGAGTGGAAGTGCCCTATGCTCCCTAAGCTCTGTTTTTTCGATGTTTAAGGCCACACCGTACACTTCTCCAGAGTGGCTGCTGGCAATTTACATCCCGCCCATCAGTGTAGCAAGGCTCCCATTTCTCCATGGCCTGTCCTGCTTTTGTGGTTTTGACACTTTTTTCAGCATGGGCCTTTTGACCGATTCGAAGCGAGACTCCTTTGTAGTGCTGATTTGCTTTTCCATGTTGCTTGGTTGGCCAAAAAGGGCGTATGCGTTTTTTCCTGAATATATTCAGGAAAAAACGCATACGCCCTTTTTGGCCGAGGGCATCATTGTCCACGTTTTGCCGCTTTTCATGTGCTTTAAAAGCGATTCGAATCTACCTCCTGAAACCTGTTTCCTGCAATTCTGCCTTGCTTTCAAATCCTCTTCGTTGCCTTCGTGGACGAGAGTTATCATTTATAACTCTGCAGGGTTGTGAATTGCAGTGCCCATGTGCTCCATTTTTCAACTGGCTTTTTTGGGAGCTGGCCGCAGAAGCGCGGGATTGCCTCAGGCCCTATTCTGGTTCCGGGTGGCAGGCTGAGCCTGTGGTTATTTCTTCTTCCTGATGAGAAAATAGAGTGACCTGTGCCTGTCCCAACACCTAGATCTAGTCTCTCATTGGCTGCCCCTCTTCCCGTTCATCCTCAGGACAAATTGCAACCTGTACGGAACAGGAGGTTAAAGGTGCTGATTCTCCAAGTAGGGAGATTGCTAGTGAAGTAGCTGGAATGGCGAACCCGAGCACAAGGAGATGAGAAATGAGGTGCGTTTTAGAAACCTTTCAAAATCACACGGTGTACCATCTTCTGGGTTCCTCATGCAAGTTTTCGATGTAGGAAGATGCCCTTGAACCTGGAGATTTGGGACCCATGGGATGGGTCCCACGCAGTATTACCTTAAAGGTTCTGTGTTGGCTCACCCAACCTCACCAAAACTCTCAGCCCCAAGAATGTCCACCCTTATGTCTCATCCAGCTGTGGGTCTAGATATGGTCAATCCAGGTTGCGTCACAGCCCCTGAATGAATTTTGTAAGAATTTCTTTCTCTTTCACTGTCTTTGTTTCATGGGTTTTTAAAACAAATTTATTTTTATAATGGGGTTTAGCTGCTTTTCACGGCTGTGTTTATGCGGCTTTACACACACTTGACACACTTCCAGAGAGATATCAATACATAGGTTTTAAGATTCTTACTAGTCACATATATTCTTGTGCGGTGAATAGGGGGTGTTGAGTCCAGTTCACTGAGCAAGGAGTAGGTCTTGTCTATTACATATTGGGTGTATGGAACGGTATCTGAGCTAATTTGAAACCCTTGTTTTATGCATCACACCACCTCACCTTTCCCGTTAAGCAGCCATAATGTGTTTTCTAAACGTGTGACTCTGTTCTCTTTTGTAATTCAGTTCAAGTGTAGCAGTTTTTACATTCCCTCTATACGTGATAGATTATGATAAGTGTCTTTTTCTGTGTGGCTTATTTCACTTAGAGTCGTCGTATCTAAATCCACTCATCATGCTGCTACTAGCCTTATGACATTGATTTCATGGCTGAGTGATATTCCATTGTACATAAGGACCGCAACTTCTTTATCCATTTTTCTCTTTCCTGGGATATTTAAGGTGTCATGAAGTGGAGGTTCTTGTCAACAGAGCAGCCCTAAACTTTGGGGTGCCTGTGTCTTGCTGATTTTTAGTTTTCCCAATTTATACGCCCATGAGTGGAAGTGCCCTATGCTCCCTAAGCTGTGTTTTTTCGTTGTTTAAGGCCACACCGTACACTTCTCCAGAGTGGCTGCTGGCAATTTACATCCCGCCCATCAGTGTAGCAAGGCTCCCATTTCTCCATGGCCTGTCCTGCTTTTGTGGTTTTGACACTTTTTTCAGCATGGCCCTTTTGACCGATTCGAAGGGAGACTCCTTTGTAGTGCTGATTTGCCTTTCCATGTTGCTTGGTTGGCCAAAAAGGGCGTATGCGTTTTTTCCTGAATATATTCAGGAAAAAACGCATACGCCCTTTTTGGCCAAGGGCATCATTGTCCACGTTTTGCCGCTTTTCATGTGCTTTAAAGGCGATTCGAATCTACCTCCTGAAACCTGTTTCCTGCAATTCTGCCTTGCTTTCAAATCCTCTTCGTTGCCTTCCCTCAATATATTTGTGGACGAGAGTTATCATTTATAACTCTGCAGGGTTGTGAATTGCAGTGCCCATGTGCTCCGTTTTTCAACTGGCTTTTTTGGGAGCTGGCCGCAGAAGTGCGGGATTGCCTCAGGCCCTATTCTGGTTCCGGGTGGCAGGCTGAGCCTGTGGTAATTTCTTCTTCCTGATGAGAAAATAGAGTGACCTGTGCCTGTCCCAACACCTAGATCTAGTCTCTCATTGGCTGCCCCTCTTCCCGTTCATCCTCAGGACAAATTGCAACCTGTACGGAACAGGAGGTTAAAGGTGCTGATTCTCCAAGTAGGGTGATTGCTAGTAAAATAGCTGGAATGGCGAACCCGAGCACAAGGAGATGAGAAATGAGGTGCGTTTTAGAAACCTTTCAAAATCACACGGTGTACCATCTTCTGGGTTCCTCATGCAAGTTTTCGATGAAGGAAGATGCCCTTGAACCTGGAGATTTGGGACCCATGGGATGGGTACCATGCAGTATTACCTTAAAGGGTCTGTGTTGGCTCACCCAACCTCACCAAACCTCTCAGCCCCAAGAGTGTCCACCCTATGTCTCATCCAGCTGTGGCTCTAGATATGGTCAATCCAGGTTGCGTCACAGCCACTGAATGAATTTTGTAAGAATTTCTCTCATTTTCACTGTCTTTGTTTCATGGGTTTTTAAAACTAATTTATTTTTATAATGGGGTTTAGCTGCTTTTCACGGCTGTGTTTATGCGGCTTTACACACACTTGACTCACTTCCAGAGAGATATCAATACATAGGTTTTAAGATTCTCACTAGTCAGATATATTCTTGTACGGTGAATAGGGGGTGTTGAGTCCAGTTCACTGAGCAAGGAGTAGGTCTTGTCTATTACATATTGGGTGTATGGAACGGTATCTGAGCTAATTTGAAATCCTTGTTTTATGCATTACACCACCTCATCTTTCCCGTTAAGCAGCCATAGTGTGTTTTCTAAACGTGTGACTCTGTTCTCTTTTGTAATTCAGTTCAAGTGTAGCAGTTTTTACATTCCCTCTATACGTGATAGCTTATGATAAGTGTCTTTTTCTGTGTGACTTATTTCACTTAGAGTCGTCGTACCTAAATCCACTCATCATGCTGCTACTAGCCTTATGACATTGATTTCATGGCTGAGTGATATTCCATTGTACATAAGGACCACAACTTCTTTATCCATTTTTCACTTTCCTGGGATATTTAAGGTGTCATGAAGTGGAGGTTCTTGTCAACAGAGCAGCCCTAAACTTTGGGGTGCCTGTGTCTTGCTGATTTTTAGTTTTCCCAATTTGTACGCCCATGAGTGGAAGTGCCCTATGCTCCCTAAGCTCTGTTTTTTCGATGTTTAAGGCCACACCGTACACTTCTCCAGAGTGGCTGCTGGCAATTTACATCCCGCCCATCAGTGTAGCAAGGCTCCCATTTCTCCATGGCCTGTCCTGCTTTTGTGGTTTTGACACTTTTTTCAGCATGGGCCTTTTGACCGATTCGAAGCGAGACTCCTTTGTAGTGCTGATTTGCTTTTCCATGTTGCTTGGTTGGCCAAAAAGGGCGTATGCGTTTTTTCCTGAATATATTCAGGAAAAAACGCATACGCCCTTTTTGGCCAAGGGCATCATTGTCCACGTTTTGCCGCTTTTCATGTGCTTTAAAAGCGATTCGAATCTACCTCCTGAAACCAGTTTCCTGCAATTCTGCCTTGCTTTCAAATCCTCTTCGTTGCCATCCCTCAATATATTTGTGGACGAGAGTTATCATTTATAACTCTGCAGGGTTGTGAATTGCAGTGCCCATGTGCTCCGTTTTTCAACTGGCTTTTTTGGGAGCTGGCCGCAGAAGCGCGGGATTGCCTCAGGCCCTATTCTGGTTCCGGGTGGCAGGCTGAGCCTGTGGTTATTTCTTCTTCCTGATGAGAAAATAGAGTGACCTGTGCCTGTCCCAACACCTAGATCTAGTCTCTCATTGGCTGCCCCTCTTCCCGTTCATCCTCAGGACAAATTGCAACCTGTACGGAACAGGAGGTTAAAGGTGCTGATTCTCCAAGTAGGGAGATTGCTAGTGAAGTAGCTGGAATGGCGAACCCGAGCACAAGGAGATGAGAAATGAGGTGCGTTTTAGAAACCTTTCAAAATCACACGGTGTACCATCTTCTGGGTTCCTCATGCAAGTTTTCGATGTAGGAAGATGCCCTTGAACCTGGAGATTTGGGACCCATGGGATGGGTACCACGCAGTATTGCCTTAAAGGGTCTGTGTTGGCTCACCCAACCTCACCAAACCTCTCAGCCCCAAGAATGTCCACCCTTATGTCTCATCCAGCTGTGGGTCTAGATATGGTCAATCCAGGTTGCGTCACAGCCCCTGAATGAATTTTGTAAGAATTTCTGTCTCTTTCACTGTCTTTGTTTCATGGGTTTTTAAAACTAATTTATTTTTATAATGGGGTTTAGCTGCTTTTCACGGCTGTGTTTATGCGGCTTTACACACACTTGACACACTTCCAGAGAGATATCAATACATAGGTTTTAAGATTCTTACTAGTCACATATATTCTTGTGCGGTGAATAGGGGGTGTTGAGTCCAGTTCACTGAGCAAGGAGTAGGTCTTGTCTATTACATATTGGGTGTATGGAACGGTATCTGAGCTAATTTGAAACCCTTGTTTTATGCATCACACCACCTCACCTTTCCCGTTAAGCAGCCATAGTGTGTTTTCTAAACGTGTGACTCTGTTCTCTTTTGTAATTCAGTTCAAGTGTAGCAGTTTTTACATTCCCTCTATACGTGATAGATTATGATAAGTGTCTTTTTCTATGTGACTTATTTCACTTAGAGTCGTCGTACCTAAATCCACTCATCATGCTGCTACTAGCCTTATGACATTGATTTCATGGCTGAGTGATATTCCATTGTACATAAGGATCACAAATTCTTTATCCATTTTTCTCTTTCCTGGGATATTTAAGGTGTCATGAAGTGGAGGTTCTTGTCAACAGAGCAGCCCTAAACTTTGGGGTGCCTGTGTCTTGCTGATTTTTAGTTTTCCCAATTTATACGCCCATGAGTGGAAGTGCCCTATGCTCCCTAAGCTGTGTTTTTTCGATGTTTAAGGCCACACCGTACACTTCTCCAGAGTGGCTGCTGGCAATTTACATCCCGCCCATCAGTGTAGCAAGGCTCCCATTTCTCCATGGCCTGTCCTGCTTTTGTGGTTTTGACACATTTTTCAGCTTGGCCCTTTTGACCGATTCGAAGCGAGACTCCTTTGTAGTGCTGATTTGCCTTTCCATGTTGCTTGGTTGGCCTAAAAGGGCGTATGCGTTTTTTCCTGAATATATTCAGGAAAAAACGCATACGCCCTTTTTGGCCAAGGGCATCATTGTCCACGTTTTGCCGCTTTTCATGTGCTTTAAAGGCGATTCGAATCTACCTCCTGAAACCTGTTTCCTGCAATTCTGCCTTGCTTTCAAATCCTCTTCGTTGCCTTACCTCAATATATTTGTGGACGAGAGTTATCATTTATAACTCTGCAGTGTTGTGAATTGCAGTGCCCATGTGCTCCGTTTTTCAACTGGCTTTTTTTGGAGCTGGCCGCAGAAGCGCGTGATTGCCTCAGGCCCTATTCTGGTTCCGGGTGGCAGGCTGAGCCTGTGGTTATTTCTTCTTCCTGATGAGAAAATAGAGTGACCTGTGCCTGTCCCAACACCTAGATCTAGTCTCTCATTGGCTGCCCCTCTTCCCGTTCATCCTCAGGACAAATTGCAACCTGTACGGAACAGGAGGTTAAAGGTGCTGATTCTCCAAGTAGGGAGATTGCTAGTGAAGTAGCTGGAATGGCGAACCCGAGCACAAGGAGATGAGAAATGAGGTGCGTTTTAGAAACCTTTCAAAATCACACGGTGTACCATCTTCTGGGTTCCTCATGCAAGTTTTCGATGTAGGAAGATGCCCTTGAACCTGGAGATTTGGGACCCATGGGATGGGTACCACGCAGTATTGCCTTGAAGGGTCTGTGTTGGCTCACCCAACCTCACCAAACCTCTCAGCCCCAAGAATGTCCACCCTTATGTCTCATCCAGATGTGGGTCTAGATATGGTCAATCCAGGTTGCGTCACAGCCCCTGAATGAATTTTGTAAGAATTTCTGTCTCTTTCACTGTCTTTGTTTCATGGGTTTTTAAAACTAATTTATTTTTATAATGGGGTTTAGCTGCTTTTCATGGCTGTGTTTATGCGGCTTTACACACACTTGACACACTTCCACAGAGATATCAATACATAGGTTTTAAGATTCTTACTAGTGACATATATTTTGTGCGGTGAATAGGGGGTGTTGAGTCCAGTTCACTGAGCAAGGAGTAGGTCTTGTCTATTACATATTGGGTGTATGGAACGGTATCTGAGCTAATTTGAAACCCTTGTTTTATGCATCACACCACCTCACCTTTCCCGTTAAGCAGCCATAATGTGTTTTCTAAACGTGTGACTCTGTTCTCTTTTGTAATTCAGTTCAAGTGTAGCAGTTTTTACATTCCCTCTATACGTGATAGATTATGATAACTGTCTTTTTCTGTGTGACTTATTTCACTTAGAGTCGTCGTACCTAAATCCACTCATCATGCTGCTACTAGCCTTATGACATTGATTTCATGGCTGAGTGATATTCCATTGTACATAAGGACCGCAACTTCTTTATCCATTTTTCTCTTTCCTGGGATATTTAAGGTGTCATGAAGTGGAGGTTCTTGTCAACAGAGCAGCCCTAAACTTTGGGGTGCCTGTGTCTTGCTGATTTTTAGTTTTCCCAATTTATACGCCCATGAGTGGAAGTGCCCTATGCTCCCTAAGCTGTGTTTTTTCGATGTTTAAGGCCACACCGTACACTTCTCCAGAGTGGCTGCTGGCAATTTACTTCCCGCCCATCAGTGTAGCAAGGCTCCCATTTCTCCATGGCCTGTCCTGCTTTTGTGGTTTTGACACTTTTTTCAGCATGGCCCTTTTGACCGATTCGAAGGGAGACTCCTTTGTAGTGCTGATTTGCCTTTCCATGTTGCTTGGTTGGCCAAAAAGGGCGTATGCGTTTTTTCCTGAATATATTCAGGAAAAAACGCATACGCCCTTTTTGGCCAAGGGCATCATTGTCCACGTTTTGCCGCTTTTCATGTGCTTTAAAGGCGATTCGAATCTACCTCCTGAAACCTGTTTCCTGCAATTCTGCCTTGCTTTCAAATCCTCTTCGTTGCCTTCCCTCAATATATTTGTGGACGAGAGTTATCATTTATACCTCTGCAGGGTTGTGAATTGCAGTGCCCATGTGCTCCGTTTTTCAACTGGCTTTTTTGGGAGCTGGCCGCAGAAGCGCGGGATTGCCTCAGGCCCTATTCTGGTTCCGGGTGGCAGGCTGAGCCTGTGGTTATTTCTTATTCCTGATGAGAAAATAGAGTGACCTGTGCCTGTCCCAACACCTAGATCTAGTCTCTCATTGGCTGCCCCTCTTCCCGTTCATCCTCAGGACAAATTGCAACCTGTACGGAACAGGAGGTTAAAGGTGCTGATTCTCCAAGTAGGGTGATTGCTAGTAAAATAGCTGGAATGGCGAACCCGAGCACAAGGAGATGAGAAATGAGGTGCGTTTTAGAAACCTTTCAAAATCACACGGTGTACCATCTTCTGGGTTCCTCATGCAAGTTTTCGATGAAGGAAGATGCCCTTGAACCTGGAGATTTGGGACCCATGGGATGGGTACCACGCAGTATTACCTTAAAGGGTCTGTGTTGGCTCACCCAACCTCACCAAACCTCTCAGCCCCAAGAGTGTCCACCCTATGTCTCATCCAGCTGTGGCTCTACATATGGTCAATCCAGGTTGCGTCACAGCCCCTGAATGAATTTTGTAAGAATTTCTCTCTCTTTCACTGTCTTTGTTTCATGGGTTTTTAAAACTAATTTATTTTTATAATGGGGTTTAGCTGCTTTTCACGGCTGTGTTTATGCGGCTTTACACACACTTGACTCACTTCCAGAGAGATATCAATACATAGGTTTTAAGATTCTCACTAGTCAGATATATTCTTGTACGGTGAATAGGGGGTGTTGAGTCCAGTTCACTGAGCAAGGAGTAGGTCTTGTCTATTACATATTGGGTGTATGGAACGGTATCTGAGCTAATTTGAAATCCTTGTTTTATGCATCACACCACCTCATCTTTCCCGTTAAGCAGCCATAGTGTGTTTTCTAAACGTGTGACTCTGTTCTCTTTTGTAATTCAGTTCAAGTGTAGCAGTTTTTACATTCCCTCTATACGTGATAGCTTATGATAAGTGTCTTTTTCTGTGTGACTTATTTCACTTAGAGTCGTCGTACCTAAATCCACTCATCATGCTGCTACTAGCCTTATGACATTGATTTCATGGCTGAGTGATATTCCATTGTACATAAGGACCACAACTTCTTTATCCATTTTTCACTTTCCTGGGATATTTAAGGTGTCATGAAGTGGAGGTTCTTGTCAACAGAGCAGCCCTAAACTTTGGGGTGCCTGTGTCTTGCTGATTTTTAGTTTTCCCAATTTGTACGCCCATGAGTGGAAGTGCCCTATGCTCCCTAAGCTCTGTTTTTTCGATGTTTAAGGCCACACCGTACACTTCTCCAGAGTGGCTGCTGGCAATTTACATCCCGCCCATCAGTGTAGCAAGGCTCCCATTTCTCCATGGCCTGTCCTGCTTTTGTGGTTTTGACACTTTTTTCAGCATGGGCCTTTTGACCGATTCGAAGCGAGACTCCTTTGTAGTGCTGATTTGCTTTTCCATGTTGCTTGGTTGGCCAAAAAGGGCGTATGCGTTTTTTCCTGAATATATTCAGGAAAAAACGCATACGCCCTTTTTGGCCGAGGGCATCATTGTCCACGTTTTGCCGCTTTTCATGTGCTTTAAAAGCGATTCGAATCTACCTCCTGAAACCTGTTTCCTGCAATTCTGCCTTGCTTTCAAATCCTCTTCGTTGCCTTCGTGGACGAGAGTTATCATTTATAACTCTGCAGGGTTGTGAATTGCAGTGCCCATGTGCTCCATTTTTCAACTGGCTTTTTTGGGAGCTGGCCGCAGAAGCGCGGGATTGCCTCAGGCCCTATTCTGGTTCCGGGTGGCAGGCTGAGCCTGTGGTTATTTCTTCTTCCTGATGAGAAAATAGAGTGACCTGTGCCTGTCCCAACACCTAGATCTAGTCTCTCATTGGCTGCCCCTCTTCCCGTTCATCCTCAGGACAAATTGCAACCTGTACGGAACAGGAGGTTAAAGGTGCTGATTCTCCAAGTAGGGAGATTGCTAGTGAAGTAGCTGGAATGGCGAACCCGAGCACAAGGAGATGAGAAATGAGGTGCGTTTTAGAAACCTTTCAAAATCACACGGTGTACCATCTTCTGGGTTCCTCATGCAAGTTTTCGATGTAGGAAGATGCCCTTGAACCTGGAGATTTGGGACCCATGGGATGGGTCCCACGCAGTATTACCTTAAAGGTTCTGTGTTGGCTCACCCAACCTCACCAAACCTCTCAGCCCCAAGAATGTCCACCCTTATGTCTCATCCAGCTGTGGGTCTAGATATGGTCAATCCAGGTTGCGTCACAGCCCCTGAATGAATTTTGTAAGAATTTCTTTCTCTTTCACTGTCTTTGTTTCATGGGTTTTTAAAACAAATTTATTTTTATAATGGGGTTTAGCTGCTTTTCACGGCTGTGTTTATGCGGCTTTACACACACTTGACACACTTCCAGAGAGATATCAATACATAGGTTTTAAGATTCTTACTAGTCACATATATTCTTGTGCGGTGAATAGGGGGTGTTGAGTCCAGTTCACTGAGCAAGGAGTAGGTCTTGTCTATTACATATTGGGTGTATGGAACGGTATCTGAGCTAATTTGAAACCCTTGTTTTATGCATCACACCACCTCACCTTTCCCGTTAAGCAGCCATAGTGTGTTTTCTAAACGTGTGACTCTGTTCTCTTTTGTAATTCAGTTCAAGTGTAGCAGTTTTTACATTCCCTCTATACGTGATAGATTATGATAAGTGTCTTTTTCTGTGTGGCTTATTTCACTTAGAGTCGTCGTACCTAAATCCACTCATCATGCTGCTACTAGCCTTATGACATTGAATTCATGGCTGAGTGATATTCCATTGTACATAAGGACCGCAACTTCTTTATCCATTTTTCTCTTTCCTGGGATATTTAAGGTGTCATGAAGTGGAGGTTCTTGTCAACAGAGCAGCCCTAAACTTTGGGGTGCCTGTGTCTTGCTGATTTTTAGTTTTCCCAATTTATACGCCCATGAGTGGAAGTGCCCTATGCTCCCTAAGCTGTGTTTTTTCGTTGTTTAAGGCCACACCGTACACTTCTCCAGAGTGGCTGCTGGCAATTTACATCCCGCCCATCAGTGTAGCAAGGCTCCCATTTCTCCATGGCCTGTCCTGCTTTTGTGGTTTTGACACTTTTTTCAGCATGGCCCTTTTGACCGATTCGAAGGGAGACTCCTTTGTAGTGCTGATTTGCCTTTCCATGTTGCTTGGTTGGCCAAAAAGGGCGTATGCGTTTTTTCCTGAATATATTCAGGAAAAAACGCATACGCCCTTTTTGGCCAAGGGCATCATTGTCCACGTTTTGCCGCTTTTCATGTGCTTTAAAGGCGATTCGAATCTACCTCCTGAAACCTGTTTCCTGCAATTCTGCCTTGCTTTCAAATCCTCTTCGTTGCCTTCCCTCAATATATTTGTGGACGAGAGTTATCATTTATAACTCTGCAGGGTTGTGAATTGCAGTGCCCATGTGCTCCGTTTTTCAACTGGCTTTTTTGGGAGCTGGCCGCAGAAGTGCGGGATTGCCTCAGGCCCTATTCTGGTTCCGGGTGGCAGGCTGAGCCTGTGGTAATTTCTTCTTCCTGATGAGAAAATAGAGTGACCTGTGCCTGTCCCAACACCTAGATCTAGTCTCTCATTGGCTGCCCCTCTTCCCGTTCATCCTCAGGACAAATTGCAACCTGTACGGAACAGGAGGTTAAAGGTGCTGATTCTCCAAGTAGGGTGATTGCTAGTAAAATAGCTGGAATGGCGAACCCGAGCACAAGGAGATGAGAAATGAGGTGCGTTTTAGAAACCTTTCAAAATCACACGGTGTACCATCTTCTGGGTTCCTCATGCAAGTTTTCGATGAAGGAAGATGCCCTTGAACCTGGAGATTTGGGACCCATGGGATGGGTACCATGCAGTATTACCTTAAAGGGTCTGTGTTGGCTCACCCAACCTCACCAAACCTCTCAGCCCCAAGAGTGTCCACCCTATGTCTCATCCAGCTGTGGCTCTAGATATGGTCAATCCAGGTTGCGTCACAGCCACTGAATGAATTTTGTAAGAATTTCTCTCATTTTCACTGTCTTTGTTTCATGGGTTTTTAAAACTAATTTATTTTTATAATGGGGTTTAGCTGCTTTTCACGGTTGTGTTTATGCGGCTTTACACACACTTGACTCACTTCCAGAGAGATATCAATACATAGGTTTTAAGATTCTCACTAGTCAGATATATTCTTGTACGGTGAATAGGGGGTGTTGAGTCCAGTTCACTGAGCAAGGAGTAGGTCTTGTCTATTACATATTGGGTGTATGGAACGGTATCTGAGCTAATTTGAAATCCTTGTTTTATGCATTACACCACCTCATCTTTCCCGTTAAGCAGCCATAGTGTGTTTTCTAAACGTGTGACTCTGTTCTCTTTTGTAATTCAGTTCAAGTGTAGCAGTTTTTACATTCCCTCTATACGTGATAGCTTATGATAAGTGTCTTTTTCTGTGTGACTTATTTCACTTAGAGTCGTCGTACCTAAATCCACTCATCATGCTGCTACTAGCCTTATGACATTGATTTCATGGCTGAGTGATATTCCATTGTACATAAGGACCACAACTTCTTTATCCATTTTTCACTTTCCTGGGATATTTAAGGTGTCATGAAGTGGAGGTTCTTGTCAACAGAGCAGCCCTAAACTTTGGGGTGCCTGTGTCTTGCTGATTTTTAGTTTTCCCAATTTGTACGCCCATGAGTGGAAGTGCCCTATGCTCCCTAAGCTCTGTTTTTTCGATGTTTAAGGCCACACCGTACACTTCTCCAGAGTGGCTGCTGGCAATTTACATCCCGCCCATCAGTGTAGCAAGGCTCCCATTTCTCCATGGCCTGTCCTGCTTTTGTGGTTTTGACACTTTTTTCAGCATGGGCCTTTTGACCGATTCGAAGCGAGACTCCTTTGTAGTGCTGATTTGCTTTTCCATGTTGCTTGGTTGGCCAAAAAGGGCGTATGCGTTTTTTCCTGAATATATTCAGGAAAAAACGCATACGCCCTTTTTGGCCGAGGGCATCATTGTCCACGTTTTGCCGCTTTTCATGTGCTTTAAAAGCGATTCGAATCTACCTCCTGAAACCTGTTTCCTGCAATTCTGCCTTGCTTTCAAATCCTCTTCGTTGCCTTCCCTCAATATATTTGTGGACGAGAGTTATCATTTATAACTCTGCAGGGTTGTGAATTGCAGTGCCCATGTGCTCCGTTTTTCAACTGGCTTTTTTGGGAGCTGGCCGCAGAAGCGCGGGATTGCCTCAGGCCCTATTCTGGTTCCGGGTGGCAGGCTGAGCCTGTGGTTATTTCTTCTTCCTGATGAGAAAATAGAGTGACCTGTGCCTGTCCCAACACCTAGATCTAGTCTCTCATTGGCTGCCCCTCTTCCCGTTCATCCTCAGGACAAATTGCAACCTGTACGGAACAGGAGGTTAAAGGTGCTGATTCTCCAAGTAGGGAGATTGCTAGTGAAGTAGCTGGAATGGCGAACCCGAGCACAAGGAGATGAGAAATGAGGTGCGTTTTAGAAACCTTTCAAAATCACACGGTGTACCATCTTCTGGGTTCCTCATGCAAGTTTTCGATGTAGGAAGATGCCCTTGAACCTGGAGATTTGGGACCCATGGGATGGGTACCACGCAGTATTGCCTTAAAGGGTCTGTGTTGGCTCACCCAACCTCACCAAACCTCTCAGCCCCAAGAATGTCCACCCTTATGTCTCATCCAGCTGTGGGTCTAGATATGGTCAATCCAGGTTGCGTCACAGCCCCTGAATGAATTTTGTAAGAATTTCTGTCTCTTTCACTGTCTTTGTTTCATGGGTTTTTAAAACTAATTTATTTTTATAATGGGGTTTAGCTGCTTTTCACGGCTGTGTTTATGCGGCTTTACACACACTTGACACACTTCCAGAGAGATATCAATACATAGGTTTTAAGATTCTTACTAGTCACATATATTCTTGTGCGGTGAATAGGGGGTGTTGAGTCCAGTTCACTGAGCAAGGAGTAGGTCTTGTCTATTACATATTGGGTGTATGGAACGGTATCTGAGCTAATTTGAAACCCTTGTTTTATGCATCACACCACCTCACCTTTCCCGTTAAGCAGCCATAGTGTGTTTTCTAAACGTGTGACTCTGTTCTCTTTTGTAATTCAGTTCAAGTGTAGCAGTTTTTACATTCCCTCTATACGTGATAGATTATGATAAGTGTCTTTTTCTATGTGACTTATTTCACTTAGAGTCGTCGTACCTAAATCCACTCATCATGCTGCTACTAGCCTTATGACATTGATTTCATGGCTGAGTGATATTCCATTGTACATAAGGATCACAAATTCTTTATCCATTTTTCTCTTTCCTGGGATATTTAAGGTGTCATGAAGTGGAGGTTCTTGTCAACAGAGCAGCCCTAAACTTTGGGGTGCCTGTGTCTTGCTGATTTTTAGTTTTCCCAATTTATACGCCCATGAGTGGAAGTGCCCTATGCTCCCTAAGCTGTGTTTTTTCGATGTTTAAGGCCACACCGTACACTTCTCCAGAGTGGCTGCTGGCAATTTACATCCCGCCCATCAGTGTAGCAAGGCTCCCATTTCTCCATGGCCTGTCCTGCTTTTGTGGTTTTGACACATTTTTCAGCTTGGCCCTTTTGACCGATTCGAAGCGAGACTCCTTTGTAGTGCTGATTTGCCTTTCCATGTTGCTTGGTTGGCCTAAAAGGGCGTATGCGTTTTTTCCTGAATATATTCAGGAAAAAACGCATACGCCCTTTTTGGCCAAGGGCATCATTGTCCACGTTTTGCCGCTTTTCATGTGCTTTAAAGGCGATTCGAATCTACCTCCTGAAACCTGTTTCCTGCAATTCTGCCTTGCTATCAAATCCTCTTCGTTGCCTTACCTCAATATATTTGTGGACGAGAGTTATCATTTATAACTCTGCAGTGTTGTGAATTGCAGTGCCCATGTGCTCCGTTTTTCAACTGGCTTTTTTTGGAGCTGGCCGCAGAAGCGCGTGATTGCCTCAGGCCCTATTCTGGTTCCGGGTGGCAGGCTGAGCCTGTGGTTATTTCTTCTTCCTGATGAGAAAATAGAGTGACCTGTGCCTGTCCCAACACCTAGATCTAGTCTCTCATTGGCTGCCCCTCTTCCCGTTCATCCTCAGGACAAATTGCAACCTGTACGGAACAGGAGGTTAAAGGTGCTGATTCTCCAAGTAGGGAGATTGCTAGTGAAGTAGCTGGAATGGCGAACCCGAGCACAAGGAGATGAGAAATGAGGTGCGTTTTAGAAACCTTTCAAAATCACACGGTGTACCATCTTCTGGGTTCCTCATGCAAGTTTTCGATGTAGGAAGATGCCCTTGAACCTGGAGATTTGGGACCCATGGGATGGGTACCACGCAGTATTGCCTTGAAGGGTCTGTGTTGGCTCACCCAACCTCACCAAACCTCTCAGCCCCAAGAATGTCCACCCTTATGTCTCATCCAGATGTGGGTCTAGATATGGTCAATCCAGGTTGCGTCACAGCCCCTGAATGAATTTTGTAAGAATTTCTGTCTCTTTCACTGTCTTTGTTTCATGGGTTTTTAAAACTAATTTATTTTTATAATGGGGTTTAGCTGCTTTTCATGGCTGTGTTTATGCGGCTTTACACACACTTGACACACTTCCACAGATATATCAATACATAGGTTTTAAGATTCTTACTAGTGACATATATTCTTGGGCGGTGAATAGGGGGTGTTGAGTCCAGTTCACTGAGCAAGGAGTAGGTCTTGTCTATTACATATTGGGTGTATGGAACGGTATCTGAGCTAATTTGAAACCCTTGTTTTATGCATCACACCACCTCACCTTTCCCGTTAAGCAGCCATAGTGTGTTTTCTAAACGTGTGAATCTTCTCTATTGTAATTCAGTTCAAGTGTAGCAGTTTTTACATTCCCTCTATACGTGATAGCTTATGATAAGTGTCTTTTTCTGTGTGACTTATTTCACTTAGAATCGTCGTAACTAAATCCACTCATCATGCTGCTACTAGCCTTATGACATTGATTTCATGGCTGAGTGATATTCCATTGTACAAAAGGACCGCAACTTCTTTATCCATTTTTCTCTTTCCTGGGATATTTAAGGTGTCATGAAGTGGAGGTTCTTGTCAACAGAGCAGCCCTAAACTTTGGGGTGCCTGTGTCTTGCTGATTTTTATTTTTCGCAATTTATACGCCCATGAGTGGAAGTGCCCTATGCTCCCTAAGCTGTGTTTTTTCGATGTTTAAGGCCACACCGTACACTTCTCCAGAGTGGCTGCTGGCAATTTACATCCCGCCCATCAGTGTAGCAAGGCTCCCATTTCTCCATGGCCTGTCCTGCTTTTGTGGTTTTGACACATTTTTCATCATGGCCCTTTTGACCGATTCGAAGCGAGACTCCTTTGTAGTGCTGATTTGCCTTTCCATGGTGCTTGGTTGGCCAAAAAGGGCGTATGCGTTTTTTCCTGAATATATTCAGGAAAAAACGCATACGCCCTTTTTGGCCAAGGGCATCATTGTCCACGTTTTGCCGCTTTTCATGTGCTTTAAAGGCGATTCGAATCTACCTCCTGAAACCTGTTTCCTGCAATTCTGCCTTGCTTTCAAATCCTCTTCGTTGCCTTCCCTCAATATATTTGTGGACGAGAGTTATCATTTATAACTCTGCAGGGTTGTGAATTGCAGTGCCCATGTGCTCCGTTTTTCAACTGGCTTTTTTGGGAGCTGGCCGCAGAAGCGCGGGATTGCCTCAGGCCCTATTCTGGTTCCGGGTGGCAGGCTGAGCCTGTGGTTATTTCTTCTTCCTGATGAGAAAATAGAGTGACCTGTGCCTGTCCCAACACCTAGATCTAGTCTCTCATTGGCTGCCCCTCTTCCCGTTCATCCTCAGGACAAATTGCAACCTGTACGGAACAGGAGGTTAAAGGTGCTGATTCTCCAAGTAGGGAGATTGCTAGTGAAGTAGCTGGAATGGCGAAACCGAGCACAAGGAGATGAGAAATGAGGTGCGTTTTAGAAACCTTTCATAATCACACGGTGTACCATCTTCTGGGTTCCTCATGCAAGTTTTCGATGTAGGAAGATGCCCTTGAACCTGGAGATTTGGGACCCATGGGATGGGTACCACGCAGTATTACCTTAAAGGGTCTGTGTTGGCTCACCCAACCTCACCAAAACTCTCAGCCCCAAGAATGTCCACCCTTATGTCTCATCCAGCTGTGGGTCTAGATATGGTCAATCCAGGTTGCGTCAGAGCCCCTGAATGAATTTTGTAAGAATTTCTGTCTCTTTCACTGTCTTTGTTTCATGGGTTTTTAAAACTAATTTATTTTTATAATGGGGTTTAGCTGCTTTTCACGGCTGTGTTTACGCGGCTTTACACCCACTTGACACACTTCCACAGAGATATCAATACATAGGTTTTAAGATTCTTACTAGTGAAATATATTCTTGTGCGGTGAATAGGGGGTGTTGAGTCCAGTTCACTGAGCAAGGAGTAGGTCTTGTCTATTACATATTGGGTGTATGGAACGGTATCTGAGCTAATTTGAAACCCTTGTTTTATGCATCACACCACCTCACCTTTCCCGTTAAGCAGCCATAGTGTGTTTTCTAAACGTGTGAATCTTCTCTTTTGTAATTCAGTTCAAGTGTAGCAGTTTTTACATTCCCTCTATACGTGATAGCTTATGATAAGTGTCTTTTTCTGTGTGACTTATTTCACTTAGAATCGTCGTAACTAAATCCACTCATCATGCTGCTACTAGCCTTATGACATTGATTTCATGGCTGAGTGATATTCCATTGTACAAAAGGACCGCAACTTCTTTATCCACTTTTCTCTTTCCTGGGATATTTAAGGTGTCATGAAGTGGAGGTTCTTGTCAACAGAGCAGCCCTAAACTTTGGGGTGCCTGTGTCTTGCTGATTTTTATTTTTCGCAATTTATACGCCCATGAGTGGAAGTGCCCTATGCTCCCTAAGCTGTGTTTTTTCGATGTTTAAGGCCACACCGTACACTTCTCCAGAGTGGCTGCTGGCAATTTACATCCCGCCCATCAGTGTAGCAAGGCTCCCATTTCTCCATGGCCTGTCCTGCTTTTGTGGTTTTGACACTTTTTTCAGCATGGCCCTTTTGACGGATTCCAAGCGAGACTCCTTTGTAGTGCTGATTTGCCTTTCCATGTTGCTTGGTTGGCCAAAAAGGGCGTATGCGTTTTTTCCTGAATATATTCAGGAAAAAACGCATACGCCCTTTTTGGCCAAGGGCATCATTGTCCACGTTTTGCCGCTTTTCATGTGCTTTAAAGGCGATTCGAATCTACCTCCTGAAACCTGTTTCCTGCAATTCTGCCTTGCTTTCAAATCCTCTTCGTTGCCTTCCCTCAATATATTTGTGGACGAGAGTTATCATTTATAACTCTGCAGGGTTGTGAATTGCAGTGCCCATGTGCTCCATTTTTCAACTGGCTTTTTTGGGAGCTGGCCGCAGAAGCGCGGGATTGCCTCAGGCCCTATTCTGGTTCCGGTTGGCAGGCTGAGCCTGTGGTTATTTCTTCTTCCTGATGAGAAAATAGAGTGACCTGTGCCTGTTCCAACACCTAGATCTAGTCTCTCATTGGCTGCCCCTCTTCCCGTTCAACCTCAGGACAAATTGCAACCTGTACGGAACAGGAGGTTAAAGGTGCTGATTCTCCAAGTAGGGAGATTGCTAGTGAAGTAGCTGGAATGGCGAACCCGAGCACAAGGAGATGAGAAATGAGGTGCGTTTTAGAAACCTTTCAAAATCACATGGTGTACCATCTTCTGGGTTCCTCATGCAAGTTTTCGATGTAGGAAGATGCCCTTGAACCTGGAGATTTGGGACCCATGGGATGGGTACCACGCAGTATTACCTTAAAGGGTCTGTGTTGGCTCACCCAACCTCACCAAACCTCTCAGCCCCAAGAATGTCCACCCTTATGTCTCATCCAGCTGTGGGTCTAGATATGGTCAATCCAGGTTGCGTCACAGCCCCTGAATGAATTTTGTAAGAATTTCTGTCTCTTTCACTGTCTTTGTTTCATGGGTTTTTAAAACTAATTTATTTTTATAATGGGGTTTAGCTGCTTTTCACGGCTGTGTTTATGCGGCTTTACACACAGTTGACACACTTCCAGAGAGATATCAATACATAGGTTTTAAGATTCTTACTAGTCACATATATTCTTGTGCGGTGCATAGGGGGTGTTGAGTCCAGTTCACTGAGCAAGGAGTAGGTCTTGTCTATTACATATTGGGTGTATGGAACGGTATCTGAGCTAATTTGAAACCCTTGTTTTATGCATCACACCACCTCACCTTTCCCGTTAAGCAGCCATAGTGTGTTTTCTAAACGTGTGACTCTTCTCTTTTGTAATTCAGTTCAAGTGTAGCAGTTTTTACATTCCCTCTATACGTGATAGCTTATGATAAGTGTCTTTTTCTGTGTGACTTATTTCACTTAGAATCGTCGTACCTAAATCCACTCATCATGCTGCTACTAGCCTTATGACATTGATTTCATGGCTGAGTGATATTCCATTGTACATAAGGACCGCAACTTCTTTATCCATTTTTCTCTTTCCTGGGATATTTAAGGTGTCATGAAGTGGAGGTTCTTGTCAACAGAGCAGCCCTAAACTTTGGGGTGCCTGTGTCTTGCTGATTTTTAGTTTTCCCAATTTATACGCCCATGAGTGGAAGTGCCCTATGCTCCCTAAGCTGTGTTTTTTCGATGTTTAAGGCCACACCGTACACTTCTCCAGAGTGGCTGCTGGCAATTTACATCCCGCCCATCAGTGTAGCAAGGCTCCCATTTCTCCATGGCCTGTCCTGCTTTTGTGGTTTTGACACATTTTTCAGCTTGGCCCTTTTGACCGATTCGAAGCGAGACTCCTTTGTAGTGCTGATTTGCCTTTCCATGTTGCTTGGTTGGCCTAAAAGGGCGTATGCGTTTTTTCCTGAATATATTCAGGAAAAAACGCATACGCCCTTTTTGGCCAAGGGCATCATTGTCCACGTTTTGCCGCTTTTCATGTGCTTTAAAGGCGATTCGAATCTACCTCCTGAAACCTGTTTCCTGCAATTCTGCCTTGCTTTCAAATCCTCTTCGTTGCCTTACCTCAATATATTTGTGGACGAGAGTTATCATTTATAACTCTGCAGTGTTGTGAATTGCAGTGCCCATGTGCTCCGTTTTTCAACTGGCTTTTTTTGGAGCTGGCCGCAGAAGCGCGTGATTGCCTCAGGCCCTATTCTGGTTCCGGGTGGCAGGCTGAGCCTGTGGTTATTTCTTCTTCCTGATGAGAAAATAGAGTGACCTGTGCCTGTCCCAACACCTAGATCTAGTCTCTCATTGGCTGCCCCTCTTCCCGTTCATCCTCAGGACAAATTGCAACCTGTACGGAACAGGAGGTTAAAGGTGCTGATTCTCCAAGTAGGGAGATTGCTAGTGAAGTAGCTGGAATGGCGAACCCGAGCACAAGGAGATGAGAAATGAGGTGCGTTTTAGAAACCTTTCAAAATCACACGGTGTACCATCTTCTGGGTTCCTCATGCAAGTTTTCGATGTAGGAAGATGCCCTTGAACCTGGAGATTTGGGACCCATGGGATGGGTACCACGCAGTATTGCCTTGAAGGGTCTGTGTTGGCTCACCCAACCTCACCAAACCTCTCAGCCCCAAGAATGTCCACCCTTATGTCTCATCCAGATGTGGGTCTAGATATGGTCAATCCAGGTTGCGTCACAGCCCCTGAATGAATTTTGTAAGAATTTCTGTCTCTTTCACTGTCTTTGTTTCATGGGTTTTTAAAACTAATTTATTTTTATAATGGGGTTTAGCTGCTTTTCATGGCTGTGTTTATGCGGCTTTACACACACTTGACACACTTCCACAGAGATATCAATACATAGGTTTTAAGATTCTTACTAGTGACATATATTTTGTGCGGTGAATAGGGGGTGTTGAGTCCAGTTCACTGAGCAAGGAGTAGGTCTTGTCTATTACATATTGGGTGTATGGAACGGTATCTGAGCTAATTTGAAACCCTTGTTTTATGCATCACACCACCTCACCTTTCCCGTTAAGCAGCCATAATGTGTTTTCTAAACGTGTGACTCTGTTCTCTTTTGTAATTCAGTTCAAGTGTAGCAGTTTTTACATTCCCTCTATACGTGATAGATTATGATAAGTGTCTTTTTCTGTGTGACTTATTTCACTTAGAGTCGTCGTACCTAAATCCACTCATCATGCTGCTACTAGCCTTATGACATTGATTTCATGGCTGAGTGATATTCCATTGTACATAAGGACCGCAACTTCTTTATCCATTTTTCTCTTTCCTGGGATATTTAAGGTGTCATGAAGTGGAGGTTCTTGTCAACAGAGCAGCCCTAAACTTTGGGGTGCCTGTGTCTTGCTGATTTTTAGTTTTCCCAATTTATACGCCCATGAGTGGAAGTGCCCTATGCTCCCTAAGCTGTGTTTTTTCGATGTTTAAGGCCACACCGTACACTTCTCCAGAGTGGCTGCTGGCAATTTACTTCCCGCCCATCAGTGTAGCAAGGCTCCCATTTCTCCATGGCCTGTCCTGCTTTTGTGGTTTTGACACTTTTTTCAGCATGGCCCTTTTGACCGATTCGAAGGGAGACTCCTTTGTAGTGCTGATTTGCCTTTCCATGTTGCTTGGTTGGCCAAAAAGGGCGTATGCGTTTTTTCCTGAATATATTCAGGAAAAAACGCATACGCCCTTTTTGGCCAAGGGCATCATTGTCCACGTTTTGCCGCTTTTCATGTGCTTTAAAGGCGATTCGAATCTACCTCCTGAAACCTGTTTCCTGCAATTCTGCCTTGCTTTCAAATCCTCTTCGTTGCCTTCCCTCAATATATTTGTGGACGAGAGTTATCATTTATACCTCTGCAGGGTTGTGAATTGCAGTGCCCATGTGCTCCGTTTTTCAACTGGCTTTTTTTGGAGCTGGCCGCAGAAGCGCGGGATTGCCTCAGGCCCTATTCTGGTTCCGGGTGGCAGGCTGAGCCTGTGGTTATTTCTTATTCCTGATGAGAAAATAGAGTGACCTGTGCCTGTCCCAACACCTAGATCTAGTCTCTCATTGGCTGCCCCTCTTCCCGTTCATCCTCAGGACAAATTGCAACCTGTACGGAACAGGAGGTTAAAGGTGCTGATTCTCCAAGTAGGGTGATTGCTAGTAAAATAGCTGGAATGGCGAACCCGAGCACAAGGAGATGAGAAATGAGGTGCGTTTTAGAAACCTTTCAAAATCACACGGTGTACCATCTTCTGGGTTCCTCATGCAAGTTTTCGATGAAGGAAGATGCCCTTGAACCTGGAGATTTGGGACCCATGGGATGGGTACCACGCAGTATTACCTTAAAGGGTCTGTGTTGGCTCACCCAACCTCACCAAACCTCTCAGCCCCAAGAGTGTCCACCCTATGTCTCATCCAGCTGTGGCTCTACATATGGTCAATCCAGGTTGCGTCACAGCCCCTGAATGAATTTTGTAAGAATTTCTCTCTCTTTCACTGTCTTTGTTTCATGGGTTTTTAAAACTAATTTATTTTTATAATGGGGTTTAGCTGCTTTTCACGGCTGTGTTTATGCGGCTTTACACACACTTGACTCACTTCCAGAGAGATATCAATACATAGGTTTTAAGATTCTCACTAGTCAGATATATTCTTGTACGGTGAATAGGGGGTGTTGAGTCCAGTTCACTGAGCAAGGAGTAGGTCTTGTCTATTACATATTGGGTGTATGGAACGGTATCTGAGCTAATTTGAAATCCTTGTTTTATGCATCACACCACCTCATCTTTCCCGTTAAGCAGCCATAGTGTGTTTTCTAAACGTGTGACTCTGTTCTCTTTTGTAATTCAGTTCAAGTGTAGCAGTTTTTACATTCCCTCTATACGTGATAGCTTATGATAAGTGTCTTTTTCTGTGTGACTTATTTCACTTAGAGTCGTCGTACCTAAATCCACTCATCATGCTGCTACTAGCCTTATGACATTGATTTCATGGCTGAGTGATATTCCATTGTACATAAGGACCACAACTTCTTTATCCATTTTTCACTTTCCTGGGATATTTAAGGTGTCATGAAGTGGAGGTTCTTGTCAACAGAGCAGCCCTAAACTTTGGGGTGCCTGTGTCTTGCTGATTTTTAGTTTTCCCAATTTGTACGCCCATGAGTGGAAGTGCCCTATGCTCCCTAAGCTCTGTTTTTTCGATGTTTAAGGCCACACCGTACACTTCTCCAGAGTGGCTGCTGGCAATTTACATCCCGCCCATCAGTGTAGCAAGGCTCCCATTTCTCCATGGCCTGTCCTGCTTTTGTGGTTTTGACACTTTTTTCAGCATGGGCCTTTTGACCGATTCGAAGCGAGACTCCTTTGTAGTGCTGATTTGCTTTTCCATGTTGCTTGGTTGGCCAAAAAGGGCGTATGCGTTTTTTCCTGAATATATTCAGGAAAAAACGCATACGCCCTTTTTGGCCGAGGGCATCATTGTCCACGTTTTGCCGCTTTTCATGTGCTTTAAAAGCGATTCGAATCTACCTCCTGAAACCTGTTTCCTGCAATTCTGCCTTGCTTTCAAATCCTCTTCGTTGCCTTCGTGGACGAGAGTTATCATTTATAACTCTGCAGGGTTGTGAATTGCAGTGCCCATGTGCTCCATTTTTCAACTGGCTTTTTTGGGAGCTGGCCGCAGAAGCGCGGGATTGCCTCAGGCCCTATTCTGGTTCCGGGTGGCAGGCTGAGCCTGTGGTTATTTCTTCTTCCTGATGAGAAAATAGAGTGACCTGTGCCTGTCCCAACACCTAGATCTAGTCTCTCATTGGCTGCCCCTCTTCCCGTTCATCCTCAGGACAAATTGCAACCTGTACGGAACAGGAGGTTAAAGGTGCTGATTCTCCAAGTAGGGAGATTGCTAGTGAAGTAGCTGGAATGGCGAACCCGAGCACAAGGAGATGAGAAATGAGGTGCGTTTTAGAAACCTTTCAAAATCACACGGTGTACCATCTTCTGGGTTCCTCATGCAAGTTTTCGATGTAGGAAGATGCCCTTGAACCTGGAGATTTGGGACCCATGGGATGGGTCCCACGCAGTATTACCTTAAAGGTTCTGTGTTGGCTCACCCAACCTCACCAAACCTCTCAGCCCCAAGAATGTCCACCCTTATGTCTCATCCAGCTGTGGGTCTAGATATGGTCAATCCAGGTTGCGTCACAGCCCCTGAATGAATTTTGTAAGAATTTCTTTCTCTTTCACTGTCTTTGTTTCATGGGTTTTTAAAACAAATTTATTTTTATAATGGGGTTTAGCTGCTTTTCACGGCTGTGTTTATGCGGCTTTACACACACTTGACACACTTCCAGAGAGATATCAATACATAGGTTTTAAGATTCTTACTAGTCACATATATTCTTGTGCGGTGAATAGGGGGTGTTGAGTCCAGTTCACTGAGCAAGGAGTAGGTCTTGTCTATTACATATTGGGTGTATGGAACGGTATCTGAGCTAATTTGAAACCCTTGTTTTATGCATCACACCACCTCACCTTTCCCGTTAAGCAGCCATAGTGTGTTTTCTAAACGTGTGACTCTGTTCTCTTTTGTAATTCAGTTCAAGTGTAGCAGTTTTTACATTCCCTCTATACGTGATAGATTATGATAAGTGTCTTTTTCTGTGTGGCTTATTTCACTTAGAGTCGTCGTACCTAAATCCACTCATCATGCTGCTACTAGCCTTATGACATTGATTTCATGGCTGAGTGATATTCCATTGTACATAAGGACCGCAACTTCTTTATCCATTTTTCTCTTTCCTGGGATATTTAAGGTGTCATGAAGTGGAGGTTCTTGTCAACAGAGCAGCCCTAAACTTTGGGGTGCCTGTGTCTTGCTGATTTTTAGTTTTCCCAATTTATACGCCCATGAGTGGAAGTGCCCTATGCTCCCTAAGCTGTGTTTTTTCGTTGTTTAAGGCCACACCGTACACTTCTCCAGAGTGGCTGCTGGCAATTTACATCCCGCCCATCAGTGTAGCAAGGCTCCCATTTCTCCATGGCCTGTCCTGCTTTTGTGGTTTTGACACATTTTTCAGCATGGCCCTTTTGACCGATTCGAAGGGAGACTCCTTTGTAGTGCTGATTTGCCTTTCCATGTTGCTTGGTTGGCCAAAAAGGGCGTATGCGTTTTTTCCTGAATATATTCAGGAAAAAACGCATACGCCCTTTTTGGCCAAGGGCATCATTGTCCACGTTTTGCCGCTTTTCATGTGCTTTAAAGGCGATTCGAATCTACCTCCTGAAACCTGTTTCCTGCAATTCTGCCTTGCTTTCAAATCCTCTTCGTTGCCTTCCCTCAATATATTTGTGGACGAGAGTTATCATTTATAACTCTGCAGGGTTGTGAATTGCAGTGCCCATGTGCTCCGTTTTTCAACTGGCTTTTTTGGGAGCTGGCCGCAGAAGTGCGGGATTGCCTCAGGCCCTATTCTGGTTCCGGGTGGCAGGCTGAGCCTGTGGTAATTTCTTCTTCCTGATGAGAAAATAGAGTGACCTGTGCCTGTCCCAACACCTAGATCTAGTCTCTCATTGGCTGCCCCTCTTCCCGTTCATCCTCAGGACAAATTGCAACCTGTACGGAACAGGAGGTTAAAGGTGCTGATTCTCCAAGTAGGGTGATTGCTAGTAAAATAGCTGGAATGGCGAACCCGAGCACAAGGAGATGAGAAATGAGGTGCGTTTTAGAAACCTTTCAAAATCACACGGTGTACCATCTTCTGGGTTCCTCATGCAAGTTTTCGATGAAGGAAGATGCCCTTGAACCTGGAGATTTGGGACCCATGGGATGGGTACCATGCAGTATTACCTTAAAGGGTCTGTGTTGGCTCACCCAACCTCACCAAACCTCTCAGCCCCAAGAGTGTCCACCCTATGTCTCATCCAGCTGTGGCTCTAGATATGGTCAATCCAGGTTGCGTCACAGCCACTGAATGAATTTTGTAAGAATTTCTCTCATTTTCACTGTCTTTGTTTCATGGGTTTTTAAAACTAATTTATTTTTATAATGGGGTTTAGCTGCTTTTCACGGTTGTGTTTATGCGGCTTTACACACACTTGACTCACTTCCAGAGAGATATCAATACATAGGTTTTAAGATTCTCACTAGTCAGATATATTCTTGTACGGTGAATAGGGGGTGTTGAGTCCAGTTCACTGAGCAAGGAGTAGGTCTTGTCTATTACATATTGGGTGTATGGAACGGTATCTGAGCTAATTTGAAATCCTTGTTTTATGCATTACACCACCTCATCTTTCCCGTTAAGCAGCCATAGTGTGTTTTCTAAACGTGTGACTCTGTTCTCTTTTGTAATTCAGTTCAAGTGTAGCAGTTTTTACATTCCCTCTATACGTGATAGCTTATGATAAGTGTCTTTTTCTGTGTGACTTATTTCACTTAGAGTCGTCGTACCTAAATCCACTCATCATGCTGCTACTAGCCTTATGACATTGATTTCATGGCTGAGTGATATTCCATTGTACATAAGGACCACAACTTCTTTATCCATTTTTCACTTTCCTGGGATATTTAAGGTGTCATGAAGTGGAGGTTCTTGTCAACAGAGCAGCCCTAAACTTTGGGGTGCCTGTGTCTTGCTGATTTTTAGTTTTCCCAATTTGTACGCCCATGAGTGGAAGTGCCCTATGCTCCCCAAGCTCTGTTTTTTCGATGTTTAAGGCCACACCGTACACTTCTCCAGAGTGGCTGCTGGCAATTTACATCCCGCCCATCAGTGTAGCAAGGCTCCCATTTCTCCATGGCCTGTCCTGCTTTTGTGGTTTTGACACTTTTTTCAGCATGGGCCTTTTGACCGATTCGAAGCGAGACTCCTTTGTAGTGCTGATTTGCTTTTCCATGTTGCTTGGTTGGCCAAAAAGGGCGTATGCGTTTTTTCCTGAATATATTCAGGAAAAAACGCATACGCCCTTTTTGGCCGAGGGCATCATTGTCCACGTTTTGCCGCTTTTCATGTGCTTTAAAAGCGATTCGAATCTACCTCCTGAAACCTGTTTCCTGCAATTCTGCCTTGCTTTCAAATCCTCTTCGTTGCCTTCCCTCAATATATTTGTGGACGAGAGTTATCATTTATAACTCTGCAGGGTTGTGAATTGCAGTGCCCATGTGCTCCGTTTTTCAACTGGCTTTTTTGGGAGCTGGCCGCAGAAGCGCGGGATTGCCTCAGGCCCTATTCTGGTTCCGGGTGGCAGGCTGAGCCTGTGGTTATTTCTTCTTCCTGATGAGAAAATAGAGTGACCTGTGCCTGTCCCAACACCTAGATCTAGTCTCTCATTGGCTGCCCCTCTTCCCGTTCATCCTCAGGACAAATTGCAACCTGTACGGAACAGGAGGTTAAAGGTGCTGATTCTCCAAGTAGGGAGATTGCTAGTGAAGTAGCTGGAATGGCGAACCCGAGCACAAGGAGATGAGAAATGAGGTGCGTTTTAGAAACCTTTCAAAATCACACGGTGTACCATCTTCTGGGTTCCTCATGCAAGTTTTCGATGTAGGAAGATGCCCTTGAACCTGGAGATTTGGGACCCATGGGATGGGTACCACGCAGTATTGCCTTAAAGGGTCTGTGTTGGCTCACCCAACCTCACCAAACCTCTCAGCCCCAAGAATGTCCACCCTTATGTCTCATGCAGCTGTGGGTCTAGATATGGTCAATCCAGGTTGCGTCACAGCCCCTGAATGAATTTTGTAAGAATTTCTGTCTCTTTCACTGTCTTTGTTTCATGGGTTTTTAAAACTAATTTATTTTTATAATGGGGTTTAGCTGCTTTTCACGGCTGTGTTTATGCGGCTTTACACACACTTGACACACTTCCAGAGAGATATCAATACATAGGTTTTAAGATTCTTACTAGTCACATATATTCTTGTGCGGTGAATAGGGGGTGTTGAGTCCAGTTCACTGAGCAAGGAGTAGGTCTTGTCTATTACATATTGGGTGTATGGAACGGTATCTGAGCTAATTTGAAACCCTTGTTTTATGCATCACACCACCTCACCTTTCCCGTTAAGCAGCCATAGTGTGTTTTCTAAACGTGTGACTCTGTTCTCTTTTGTAATTCAGTTCAAGTGTAGCAGTTTTTACATTCCCTCTATACGTGATAGATTATGATAAGTGTCTTTTTCTATGTGACTTATTTCACTTAGAGTCGTCGTACCTAAATCCACTCTTCATGCTGCTACTAGCCTTATGACATTGATTTCATGGCTGAGTGATATTCCATTGTACATAAGGATCACAAATTCTTTATCCATTTTTCTCTTTCCTGGGATATTTAAGGTGTCATGAAGTGGAGGTTCTTGTCAACAGAGCAGCCCTAAACTTTGGGGTGCCTGTGTCTTGCTGATTTTTAGTTTTCCCAATTTATACGCCCATGAGTGGAAGTGCCCTATGCTCCCTAAGCTGTGTTTTTTCGATGTTTAAGGCCACACCGTACACTTCTCCAGAGTGGCTGCTGGCAATTTACATCCCGCCCATCAGTGTAGCAAGGCTCCCATTTCTCCATGGCCTGTCCTGCTTTTGTGGTTTTGACACATTTTTCAGCTTGGCCCTTTTGACCGATTCGAAGCGAGACTCCTTTGTAGTGCTGATTTGCCTTTCCATGTTGCTTGGTTGGCCTAAAAGGGCGTATGCGTTTTTTCCTGAATATATTCAGGAAAAAACGCATACGCCCTTTTTGGCCAAGGGCATCATTGTCCACGTTTTGCCGCTTTTCATGTGCTTTAAAGGCGATTCGAATCTACCTCCTGAAACCTGTTTCCTGCAATTCTGCCTTGCTTTCAAATCCTCTTCGTTGCCTTACCTCAATATATTTGTGGACGAGAGTTATCATTTATAACTCTGCAGTGTTGTGAATTGCAGTGCCCATGTGCTCCGTTTTTCAACTGGCTTTTTTTGGAGCTGGCCGCAGAAGCGCGTGATTGCCTCAGGCCCTATTCTGGTTCCGGGTGGCAGGCTGAGCCTGTGGTTATTTCTTCTTCCTGATGAGAAAATAGAGTGACCTGTGCCTGTCCCAACACCTAGATCTAGTCTCTCATTGGCTGCCCCTCTTCCCGTTCATCCTCAGGACAAATTGCAACCTGTACGGAACAGGAGGTTAAAGGTGCTGATTCTCCAAGTAGGGAGATTGCTAGTGAAGTAGCTGGAATGGCGAACCCGAGCACCAGGAGATGAGAAATGAGGTGCGTTTTAGAAACCTTTCAAAATCACACGGTGTACCATCTTCTGGGTTCCTCATGCAAGTTTTCGATGTAGGAAGATGCCCTTGAACCTGGAGATTTGGGACCCATGGGATGGGTACCACGCAGTATTGCCTTGAAGGGTCTGTGTTGGCTCACCCAACCTCACCAAACCTCTCAGCCCCAAGAATGTCCACCCTTATGTCTCATCCAGATGTGGGTCTAGATATGGTCAATCCAGGTTGCGTCACAGCCCCTGAATGAATTTTGTAAGAATTTCTGTCTCTTTCACTGTCTTTGTTTCATGGGTTTTTAAAACTAATTTATTTTTATAATGGGGTTTAGCTGCTTTTCATGGCTGTGTTTATGCGGCTTTACACACACTTGACACACTTCCACAGATATATCAATACATAGGTTTTAAGATTCTTACTAGTGACATATATTCTTGGGCGGTGAATAGGGGGTGTTGAGTCCAGTTCACTGAGCAAGGAGTAGGTCTTGTCTATTACATATTGGGTGTATGGAACGGTATCTGAGCTAATTTGAAACCCTTGTTTTATGCATCACACCACCTCACCTTTCCCGTTAAGCAGCCATAGTGTGTTTTCTAAACGTGTGAATCTTCTCTTTTGTAATTCAGTTCAAGTGTAGCAGTTTTTACATTCCCTCTATACGTGATAGCTTATGATAAGTGTCTTTTTCTGTGTGACTTATTTCACTTAGAATCGTCGTAACTAAATCCACTCATCATGCTGCTACTAGCCTTATGACATTGATTTCATGGCTGAGTGATATTCCATTGTACAAAAGGACCGCAACTTCTTTATCCATTTTTCTCTTTCCTGGGATATTTAAGGTGTCATGAAGTGGAGGTTCTTGTCAACAGAGCAGCCCTAAACTTTGGGGTGCCTGTGTCTTGCTGATTTTTATTTTTCGCAATTTATACGCCCATGAGTGGAAGTGCCCTATGCTCCCTAAGCTGTGTTTTTTCGATGTTTAAGGCCACACCGTACACTTCTCCAGAGTGGCTGCTGGCAATTTACATCCCGCCCATCAGTGTAGCAAGGCTCCCATTTCTCCATGGCCTGTCCTGCTTTTGTGGTTTTGACACATTTTTCATCATGGCCCTTTTGACCGATTCGAAGCGAGACTCCTTTGTAGTGCTGATTTGCCTTTCCATGGTGCTTGGTTGGCCAAAAAGGGCGTATGCGTTTTTTCCTGAATATATTCAGGAAAAAACGCATACGCCCTTTTTGGCCAAGGGCATCATTGTCCACGTTTTGCCGCTTTTCATGTGCTTTAAAGGCGATTCGAATCTACCTCCTGAAACCTGTTTCCTGCAATTCTGCCTTGCTTTCAAATCCTCTTCGTTGCCTTCTCTCAATATATTTGTGGACGAGAGTTATCATTTATAACTCTGCAGGGTTGTGAATTGCAGTGCCCATGTGCTCCGTTTTTCAACTGGCTTTTTTGGGAGCTGGCCGCAGAAGCGCGGGATTGCCTCAGGCCCTATTCTGGTTCCGGGTGGCAGGCTGAGCCTGTGGTTATTTCTTCTTCCTGATGAGAAAATAGAGTGACCTGTGCCTGTCCCAACACCTAGATCTAGTCTCTCATTGGCTGCCCCTCTTCCCGTTCATCCTCAGGACAAATTGCAACCTGTACGGAACAGGAGGTTAAAGGTGCTGATTCTCCAAGTAGGGAGATTGCTAGTGAAGTAGCTGGAATGGCGAAACCGAGCACAAGGAGATGAGAAATGAGGTGCGTTTTAGAAACCTTTCATAATCACACGGTGTACCATCTTCTGGGTTCCTCATGCAAGTTTTCGATGTAGGAAGATGCCCTTGAACCTGGAGATTTGGGACCCATGGGATGGGTACCACGCAGTATTACCTTAAAGGGTCTGTGTTGGCTCACCCAACCTCACCAAAACTCTCAGCCCCAAGAATGTCCACCCTTATGTCTCATCCAGCTGTGGGTCTAGATATGGTCAATCCAGGTTGCGTCAGAGCCCCTGAATGAATTTTGTAAGAATTTCTGTCTCTTTCACTGTCTTTGTTTCATGGGTTTTTAAAACTAATTTATTTTTATAATGGGGTTTAGCTGCTTTTCACGGCTGTGTTTACGCGGCTTTACACACACTTGACACACTTCCACAGAGATATCAATACATAGGTTTTAAGATTCTTACTAGTGAAATATATTCTTGTGCGGTGAATAGGGGGTGTTGAGTCCAGTTCACTGAGCAAGGAGTAGGTCTTGTCTATTACATATTGGGTGTATGGAACGGTATCTGAGCTAATTTGAAACCCTTGTTTTATGCATCACACCACCTCACCTTTCCCGTTAAGCAGCCATAGTGTGTTTTCTAAACGTGTGACTCTGTTCTCTTTTGTAATTCAGTTCAAGTGTAGCAGTTTTTACATTCCCTCTATACGTGATAGATTATGATAAGTGTCTTTTTCTGTGTGACTTATTTCACTTAGAGTCGTCGTACCTAAATCCACTCATCATGCTGCTACTAACCTTATGACATTGATTTCATGGCTGAGTGATATTCCATTGTACATAAGGACCACAACTTCTTTATCCATTTTTCTCTTTCCTGGGATATTTAAGGTGTCATGAAGTGGAGGTTTTTGTCAACAGAGCAGCCCTAAACTTTGGGGTGCCTGTGTCTTGCTGATTTTTAGTTTTCCCAATTTATACGCCCATGAGTGGAAGTGCCCTATGCTCCCTAAGCTGTGTTTTTTCGATGTTTCAGGACACACCGTACACTTCTCCAGAGTGGCTGCTGGCAATTTGCATCCCGCCCATCAGTGTAGCAAGGCTCCCATTTCTCCATGGCCTGTCCTGCTTTTGTGGTTTTGACACTTTTTTCAGCATGGCCCTTTTGACGGATTCCAAGCGAGACTCCTTTGTAGTGCTGATTTGCCTTTCCATGTTGCTTGGTTGGCCAAAAAGGGCGTATGCGTTTTTTCCTGAATATATTCAGGAAAAAACGCATACGCCCTTTTTGGCCAAGGGCATCATTGTCCACGTTTTGCCGCTTTTCATGTGCTTTAAAGGCGATTCGAATCTACCTCCTGAAACCTGTTTCCTGCAATTCTGCCTTGCTTTCAAATCCTCTTCGTTGCCTTCCCTCAATATATTTGTGGACGAGAGTTATCATTTATAACTCTGCAGGGTTGTGAATTGCAGTGCCCATGTGCTCCATTTTTCAACTGGCCTTTTTGGGAGCTGGCCGCAGAAGCGCGGGATTGCCTCAGGCCCTATTCTGGTTCCGGGTGGCAGGCTGAGCCTGTGGTTATTTCTTCTTCCTGATGAGAAAATAGAGTGACCTGTGCCTGTTCCAACACCTAGATCTAGTCTCTCATTGGCTGCCCCTCTTCCCGTTCATCCTCAGGACAAATTGCAACCTGTACGGAACAGGAGGTTAAAGGTGCTGATTCTCCAAGTAGGGAGATTGCTAGTGAAGTAGCTGGAATGGCGAACCCGAGCACAAGGAGATGAGAAATGAGGTGCGTTTTAGAAACCTTTCAAAATCACATGGTGTACCATCTTCTGGGTTCCTCATGCAAGTTTTCGATGTAGGAAGATGCCCTTGAACCTGGAGATTTGGGACCCATGGGATGGGTACCACGCAGTATTACCTTAAAGGGTCTGTGTTGGCTCACCCAACCTCACCAAACCTCTCAGCCCCAAGAATGTCCACCCTTATGTCTCATCCAGCTGTGGGTCTAGATAAGGTCAATCCAGGTTGCGTCACAGCCCCTGAATGAATTTTGTAAGAATTTCTGTCTCTTTCACTGTCTTTGTTTCATGGGTTTTTAAAACTAATTTATTTTTATAATGGGGTTTAGCTGCTTTTCACGGCTGTGTTTACGCGGCTTTACACACACTTGACACACTTCCACAGAGATATCAATACATAGGTTTTAAGATTCTTACTAGTGACATATATTCTTGTGCGGTGAATAGGGGGTGTTGAGTCCAGTTCACTGAGCAAGGAGTAGGTCTTGTCTATTACATATTGGGTGTATGGAACGGTATCTGAGCTAATTTGAAACCCTTGTTTTATGCATCACACCACCTCACCTTTCCCGTTAAGCAGCCATAGTGTGTTTTCTAAACGTGTGAATCTTCTCTTTTGTAATTCAGTTCAAGTGTAGCAGTTTTTACATTCCCTCTATACGTGATAGCTTATGATAAGTGTCTTTTTCTGTGTGACTTATTTCACTTAGAATCGTCGTAACTAAATCCACTCATCATGCTGCTAATAGCCTTATGACATTGATTTCATGGCTGAGTGATATTCCATTGTACAAAAGGACCGCAACTTCTTTATCCATTTTTCTCTTTCCTGGGATATTTAAGGTGTCATGAAGTGGAGGTTCTTGTCAACAGAGCAGCCCTAAACTTTGGGGTGCCTGTGTCTTGCTGATTTTTATTTTTCGCAATTTATACGCCCATGAGTGGAAGTGCCCTATGCTCCCTAAGCTGTGTTTTTTCGATGTTTAAGGCCACACCGTACACTTCTCCAGAGTGGCTGCTGGCAATTTACATCCCGCCCATCAGTGTAGCAAGGCTCCCATTTCTCCATGGCCTGTCCTGCTTTTGTGGTTTTGACACTTTTTTCAGCATGGCCCTTTTGACGGATTCCAAGCGAGACTCCTTTGTAGTGCTGATTTGCCTTTCCATGTTGCTTGGTTGGCCAAAAAGGGCGTATGCGTTTTTTCCTGAATATATTCAGGAAAAAACGCATACGCCCTTTTTGGCCAAGGGCATCATTGTCCACGTTTTGCCGCTTTTCATGTGCTTTAAAGGCGATTCGAATCTACCTCCTGAAACCTGTTTCCTGCAATTCTGCCTTGCTTTCAAATCCTCTTCGTTGCCTTCCCTCAATATATTTGTGGACGAGAGTTATCATTTATAACTCTGCAGGGTTGTGAATTGCAGTGCCCATGTGCTCCATTTTTCAACTGGCTTTTTTGGGAGCTGGCCGCAGAAGCGCGGGATTGCCTCAGGCCCTATTCTGGTTCCGGTTGGCAGGCTGAGCCTGTGGTTATTTCTTCTTCCTGATGAGAAAATAGAGTGACCTGTGCCTGTTCCAACACCTAGATCTAGTCTCTCATTGGCTGCCCCTCTTCCCGTTCAACCTCAGGACAAATTGCAACCTGTACGGAACAGGAGGTTAAAGGTGCTGATTCTCCAAGTAGGGAGATTGCTAGTGAAGTAGCTGGAATGGCGAACCCGAGCACAAGGAGATGAGAAATGAGGTGCGTTTTAGAAACCTTTCAAAATCACATGGTGTACCATCTTCTGGGTTCCTCATGCAAGTTTTCGATGTAGGAAGATGCCCTTGAACCTGGAGATTTGGGACCCATGGGATGGGTACCACGCAGTATTACCTTAAAGGGTCTGTGTTGGCTCACCCAACCTCACCAAACCTCTCAGCCCCAAGAATGTCCACCCTTATGTCTCATCCAGCTGTGGGTCTAGATATGGTCAATCCAGGTTGCGTCACAGCCCCTGAATGAATTTTGTAAGAATTTCTGTCTCTTTCACTGTCTTTGTTTCATGGGTTTTTAAAACTAATTTATTTTTATAATGGGGTTTAGCTGCTTTTCACGGCTGTGTTTATGCGGCTTTACACACAGTTGACACACTTCCAGAGAGATATCAATACATAGGTTTTAAGATTCTTACTAGTCACATATATTCTTGTGCGGTGCATAGGGGGTGTTGAGTCCAGTTCACTGAGCAAGGAGTAGGTCTTGTCTATTACATATTGGGTGTATGGAACGGTATCTGAGCTAATTTGAAACCCTTGTTTTATGCATCACACCACCTCACCTTTCCCGTTAAGCAGCCATAGTGTGTTTTCTAAACGTGTGACTCTTCTCTTTTGTAATTCAGTTCAAGTGTAGCAGTTTTTACATTCCCTCTATACGTGATAGCTTATGATAAGTGTCTTTTTCTGTGTGACTTATTTCACTTAGAATCGTCGTACCTAAATCCACTCATCATGCTGCTACTAGCCTTATGACATTGATTTCATGGCTGAGTGATATTCCATTGTACATAAGGACCGCAACTTCTTTATCCATTTTTCTCTTTCCTGGGATATTTAAGGTGTCATGAAGTGGAGGTTCTTGTCAACAGAGCAGCCCTAAACTTTGGGGTGCCTGTGTCTTGCTGATTTTTAGTTTTCCCAATTTATACGCCCATGAGTGGAATTGCCCTATGCTCCCTAAGCTGTGTTTTTTCCATGTTTAAGGCCACACCGTACACTTCTCCAGAGTGGCTGCTGGCAATTTACATCCCGCCCATCAGTGTAGCAAGGCTCCCATTTCTCCATGGCCTGTCCTGCTTTTGTGGTTTTGACACATTTTTCAGCATGGCCCTTTTGACCGATTCAAAGCGAGACTCCTTTGTAGTGCTGATTTGCCTTTCCATGGTGCTTGGTTGGCCAAAAAGGGCGTATGCGTTTTTTCCTGAATATATTCAGGAAAAAACGCATACGCCCTTTTTGGCCAAGGGCATCATTGTCCACGTTTTGCCGCTTTTCATGTGCTTTAAAGGCGATTCGAATCTACCTCCTGAAACCTGTTTCCTGCAATTCTGCCTTGCTTTCAAATCCTCTTCGTTGCCTTCCCTCAATATATTTGTGGACGAGAGTTATCATTTATAACTCTGCAGGGTTGTGAATTGCAGTGCCCATGTGCTCCGTTTTTCAACTGGCTTTTTTTGGAGCTGGCCGCAGAAGCGCGGGATTGCCTCAGGCCCTATTCTGGTTCCGGGTGGCAGGCTGAGCCTGTGGTTATTTCTTCTTCCTGATGAGAAAATAGAGTGACCTGTGCCTGTCCCAACACCTAGATCTAGTCTCTCATTGGCTGCCCCTCTTCCCGTTCAACCTCAGGACAAATTGCAACCTGTACGGAACAGGAGGTTAAAGGTGCTGATTCTCCAAGTAGGGAGATTGCTAGTGAAGTAGCTGGAATGGCGAACCCGAGCACAAGGAGATGAGAAATGAGGTGCATTTTAGAAACCTTTCAAAATCACACGGTGTACCATCTTCTGGGTTCCTCATGCAAGTTTTCGATGTAGGAAGATGCCCTTGAACCTGGAGATTTGGGACCCATGGGATGGGTACCACGCAGTATTACCTTAAAGGATCTGTGTTGGCTCACCCAACCTCACCAAACCTCTCAGCCCCAAGAATGTCCACCCTTATGTCTCATCCAGCTGTGGGTCTAGATATGGTCAATCCAGGTTGCGTCACAGCCCCTGAATGAATTTTGTAAGAATTTCTCTCTCTTTCACTTTTTTTGTTTCATGGGTTTTTAAAACTAATTTATTTTTATAATGGGGTTTAGCTGCTTTTCACGGCTGTGTTTATGCGGCTTTACACACAGTTGACACACTTCCAGAGAGATATCAATACATAGGTTTTAAGATTCTTACTAGTCACATATATTCTTGTGCGGTGCATAGGGGGTGTTGAGTCCAGTTCACTGAGCAAGGAGTAGGTCTTGTCTATTACATATTGGGTGTATGGAACGGTATCTGAGCTAATTTGAAACGCTTCTTTTATGCATCACACCACCTCACCTTTCCCGTTAAGCAGCCATAGTGTGTTTTCTAAACGTGTGACTCTTCTCTTTTGTAATTCAGTTCAAGTGTAGCAGTTTTTGCATTCCCTCTATACGTGATAGCTTATGATAAGTGTCTTTTTCTGTGTGACTTATTTTACTTAGAGTCGTCGTACCTAAATCCACTCATCATGCTGCTACTAGCCTTATGACATTGATTTCATGGCTGAGTGATATTCCATTGTACATAAGGACCGCAACTTCTTTATCCATTTTTCTCTTTCCTGGGATATTTAAGGTGTCATGAAGTGGAGGTTCTTGTCAACAGAGCAGCCCTATACTTTGGGGTGCCTGTGTCTTGCTGATTTTTAGATTTTCCAATTTATACGCCCATGAGTGGAAGTGCCCTATGCTCCCTAAGCTGTGTTTTTTCGATGTTTAAGGCCACACCGTACACTTCTCCAGAGTGGCTGCTGGCAATTTACATCCCGCCCATCAGTGTAGCAAGGCTCCCATTTCTCCATGGCCTGTCCTGCTTTTGTGGTTTTGACACTTTTTTCAGCATGGCCCTTTTGACCGATTCGAAGCGAGACTCCTTTGTAGTGCTGATTTGCCTTTCCATGTTGCTTGGTTGGCCAAAAAGGGCGTATGCGTTTTTTCCTGAATATATTCAGGAAAAAACGCATACGCCCTTTTTGGCCAAAGGCATCATTGTCCACGTTTTGCCGCTTTTCATGTGCTTTAAAGGCGATTCGAATCTACCTCCTGAAACCTGTTTCCTGCAATTCTGCCTTGCTTTCAAATCCTCTTCGTTGCCTTCCCTCAATATATTTGTGGACGAGAGTTATCATTTATAACTCTGCAGGGTTGTGAATTGCATTGCCCATGTGCTCCATTTTTCAACTGGCTTTTTTGGGAGCTGGCCTCAAATCGCGGGATTGCCTCAGGCACTATTCTGGTTTCGGGCGGCAGGCTGAGCCTGTGCTTAATTCTTCTTCCTGATGGGAAAATAGAGTGACCTGTGCCTGTCCCAATACCTACATCTAGTCTCTCATTGGTTGCCCCTGTTCCCGTTCATCTTCAGGACAAATTGCAAGCTGTACAGAAAAGGAGGTTAAAGGTGCTGATTCTCCAAGTAGGGAGATTGCTAGTAAAGAAGCTGGAATGGCGAACCTGAGCACACAGAGTTGAGAAATGAGGTGCGTTTTAGAAACTTTCCCAATCACACGGTGTACCATCTTCTGGGTTTCTCATGCATGTTTTCGATGTAGGAAGATGCCCTTGAACTTGGAGATTTGGGACCCATGGGATGGGTACCACGCAGTATTACTTTAAAGTGTCTGCGTTGGCTCACCCAACCTCACCAAACCTCTCAGCCCCTAGAGTGTCCACCCTTATGTCTCATCCAGCTGTGGGTCTACATATGGTCATTCCAGGTTGCGTCACAGCCCCTGAATGAATTTTGTAAGAATTTCTCTCTCTTTCACTGTCTTTGTTTCATGGGTTTTTAAAACTAATTTATTTTTATAATGGGGTTTAGCTGCTTTTCACGGCTGTGTTTATGCGGCTTTACACCCACTTGACTCACTTCCAAAGAGATATCAATACATAAATTTTAAGTTTCTCACTAGTCAGATATATTCTTGTGCAGTGAATAGGGGGTGTTGAGTCCAGTTCACTGAGCAAGGAGTAGGTCTTGTCTATTTCATATTGGGTGTATGGAACGGTATCTGAGCTAATTTGAAACCCTTGTTTTATGCATCACCCCACCTCACTTTTCCCGTTAAGCAGCCATAGTGTGTTTTCTAAACGTGTGACTCTGTTCTCTTTTGTAATTCAGTTCAAGTGTAGCGGTTTTTACATTCCCTCTATAAGTGATAGCTTACGATAAGTGTCTTTTTCTGTGTGACTTATTTCACTTAGAGTCGTCGTACCTAAATCCACTCATCATGCTGCTACTAGCCTTATGACATTGATTTCATGGCTGAGTGATATTCCATTGTACATAAGGACCACAACTTCTTTATCCATTTTTCTCTTTCCTGGGATATTTAAGGTGTCATGAAGTGGAGGTTCTTGTCAACAGAGCAGCCCGAAACTTTGGGGTGCCTGTGTCTTGCTGATTTTTAGTTTTCCCAATTTATACGCCCATGAATGGAAGTGCCCTATGCTCCCTAAGCTGTGTTTTTTCGATGTTTCAGGACACACCGTACACTTCTCTAGAGTGGCTGTTGGCAATTTACATACCGCCCATCAGCGTAGCAAGGCTGCCATTTCTCCATGGCCTGTCCTGCTTTTGTGGTTTTGACACTTTTTTCAGCATGGCCCTTTTGACCGATGGGAAGCGAGACTTCTTTGTAGCGCTGATTTGCCTTTCCAGGTTGCTTGGTTGGCCAAAAAGGGCGTATGCGTTTTTTCCTGAATACATTCAGGAAAAAACGCATACGCCCTTTTTGGCCAAGGGCATCATTGTCGACGTTTTGCCGCTTTTCATGTGTTTTAAAGGCGATTCGAATCTACCTCCTGAAACCTGTTTCCTGCAATTCTGCCTTGCTTTCAAATCCTCTTCGTTGCCTTCCCTCAAAATATTTGTGGACGAGAGTTATCATTTATAACTCTGCAGGTTTGTGAATTGCAGTGCCCATGTGCTCCATTTTTCAACTGGCTTTTTTGGGAGCTGGCCGCAGAAGCGCGTGATTGCCTCAGGCCCTATTCTGGTTCTGGGCGGCAGGCTGAGCCTGTGGTTAATTCTTCTTCCTGATGGGAAAATAGAGTGACCTGTGCCTGTCCCAAAACCTAGATCTAGTCTCTCATTGGTTGCCCCTCTTCCCATTCATCCTTAGGACAAACTGCAACCTGTATGGAACAGGAGGTTAAAGGTGCTGATTCTCCAAGTAGGGAGATTGCTAGTAAAGAAGCTGGAATGGCGAACCCAAGCACACGGTGTTGAGAAATGAGGTGCGTTTTAGAAACCTTTCAAAATCACACGGTGTACCATCTTCTGGGTTTCTCATGCATGTTTTCGATGTAGGAAGATGCCCTTGAACTTGGAGATTTGGGACCCATGGGATGGGTACCACGCAGTATTACTTTAAAGGGTCTGCGTTGGCTCACCCAACCTCACCAAACCTCTCAGCCCCAAGAGTGTCCACCCTTATGTCTCATCCAGCTGTGGGTCTAGATATGGTCAATCCAGGTTGAGTCACAGCCCCTGAATGAATTTTGTAAGAACTTCTCTCTCTTATACTGTCTTTGTTTCATGGGTTTTTAAAACTAATTTATTTTTATAATGGGGTTTAGCTGCTTTTCACGGCTGTGTTTATGCGGCTTTACACCCACTTGACTCACTTCCAGAGAGATATCAATACATAAGTTATAAGATTCTCACTAGTCAGATATATTCTTGTGCAGTGAATAGGGGGTGTTGAGTCCAGTTCACTTAGCAAGGAGTAGGTCTTGTCTATAACATATTGGGTGTATGGAACGGTATCAGAGCTAATTTGAAACCCTTTTTTTATGCATCACCCCACCTCACCTTTCCCGTTAAGCAGCCATAGTGTGTTTTCTAAACGTGTGACTCTGTTCTGTTTTGTAATTCAGTTCAAGTGTAGCGGTTTTTACATTCCCTCTATAAGTGATAGCTTATGATAAGTGTCTTTTTCTGTGTGACTTATTTCACTTAGAATCGTCGTACATAAGTCCACTCATCTTGCTTCTACTAGCCTTATGACATTGATTTCATGTCTGAGTGATATTGCATTGTACATAAGGACCACGACTTCTTTATCCATTTTTCTCTTTCCTGGGATATTTAAGGTGTCATGAAGTGGAGGTTCTTGTCAACAGAGCAGCCCTAAACTTTGGGGTGCCTGTGTCTTGCTGATTTTTAGTTTTCCCAATTTCTACGCCCATGAGTGGACGTGCCCTATTCTCCCTAAGCTGTGTGTTTTAGATGTTTCAGGACACACCGTACACTTCTCCAGAGTGTCTGTTGGCAATTTACATCCCGCCCATCAGCGTAGCAAGGCTGCCATTTCTCCATGGCCTGTCCTGCATTTGTGGTTTTGACACTTTTTGCAGCATGACCCTTTTGACCGATGGGAAGCGAGACTTCTTTGTAGCGCTGATTTGCCTTTCCAGGTTGCTTGGTTGGCCAAAAAGGGCGTATGCGTTTTTTCCTGAATACATTCAGGAAAAAACGCATACGCCCTTTTTGGCCAAGGGCATCATTGTCGACGTTTTGCCGCTTTTCATGTGCTTTAAAGGCGATTCGAATCTACCTCCTGAAACCTGTTTCCTGCAATTCTGCCTTGCTTTCAAATCCTCTTCGTTGCCTTCCCTCAATATATTTGTGGACGAGAGTTATCATTTATAACTCTGCAGGTTTGTGAATTGCAGTGCCCATGTGCTCAATTTTTCAACTGGCTTTTTTCGGAGCTGGCCGCAGAAGCGCGGGATTGCCTCAGGCACTATTCTGGTTCCCAGCGGCAGGCTGAGCCTGTGCTTAATTCTTCTTCCTGATGGGAAAATAGAGTGACCTGTGCCTGTCCCAACACCTACATCTAGTCTCTCATTGGTTGCCCCTCTTCCCGTTCATCCTCAGGACAAATTGCAACCTGTACAGAACAGGAGGTTAAAGGTGTTGATTCTCCAAGTAGGGAGATTGCTAGTAAAGTAGCTGGAATGGCGAACCCGAGCACAAGGAGATGAGAAATGAGGTGCGTTTTAGAAAATTTTCCCGATCACATGGTGTACCATCTTCTGGGTTTCTCATGCATGTTTTCAATGCGGGAAGATGCCCTTAAAACTGGAGATTTGGGACCCATGGGATGGGTACCACGCAGTATTACCTTAAAGGGTCTGTGTTTGCTCACCCAACCTCACCAAACCTGTCAGCCCCAAGAGTGTCCACCCTTAGGTCTCATCCAACTGTGGGTCTAGATATTTTCAATCCAGGTTGCATCACAGCCCCTGAACTAATTGTGTAAGAATTTCTCTCTCTTTCACTGTCTTTGTTTTACGGGTTTCTACAAGTAATTTATTTTTATAATGGGGTTTAGCTGCTTTTCACGGTTGTGTTTATGCGGCTTTACACCCACTTGACACTCTTCCAGAGAGATATCAATACATAGGTTTTAAGATTCTCACTAGTCAGATATATACTTGTGAGGAGAATAGGGGGTGTTGAGTCCAGTTCACTGAGCAAGGAGTAGGTCTTGTCTATTACATATTGGGTGTATGGAACGGTATCTGATCTAATTTGAAACCCTTGTTTTATGCATCACACCACCTCATCTTTCCCGTTAAGCAGCCATAGTGTGTTTTCTAAACGTGTGACTCTGTTCTCTTTTGTAATTCAGTTCAAGTGTAGCAGTTTTTACATTCCCTCTATACGTGATAGATTATGATAAGTGTCTTTTTCTGTGTGACTTATTTCACTTAGAGTCGTCGTACCTAAATCCACTCATCATGCTGCTACTAGCCTTATGACATTGATTTCATGGCTGAGTGATATTCCATTGTACATAAGGACCACAACTTCTTTATCCATTTTTCTCTTTCCTGGGATATATAAGGTGTCATGAAGTGGAGGTTCTTGTCAACAGAGCAGCCCTAAACTTTGGGGTGCCTGTGTCTTGCTGATTTTTAATTTTCCCAATTTATACGCCCATGAGTGGAAGTGCCCTATGTTCCCTAAGCTGTGTTTTTTTGATGTTTCACGCCACACCGTACACTTCTCCAGAGCGGTTGCTGGCAATTTACATCCCGCCCATCAGTGTAGCAAGGCTCACATTTCTCCATGGCCTGTCCTGCTTCTGTGGTTTTGACACTTTTTTCAGCATGGCCCTTTTGACCAATGGGAAGCGAGACTTCTTTGTAGCGCTGATTAGCCTTTCCAGGTTGCTTGGTTGGCCAAACAGGGCGTATGCATTTTTTCCTGAATATATTCAGGAAAAAACGCATACGCCCTGTTTGGCCAAGGGCATCATTGTCGAAGTTTTGCCGCTTTTCATGTGCTTTAAAGGCGATTCGAATCTACCTCCTGAAACCAGTTTCCTGCAATTCTGCCTTGTTTTCAAATCCTCTTCGTTGCCTTCCCTCAATATATTTGTGGACGAGAGTTATCATTTATAACTCTGCAGGTTTGTGAATTGCAGTGCCCATGTGCTCCATTTTTCAACTGGCTTTTTTGGGAGCTGGCCGCAGAAGCGCGGGATTGCATCAGGCCCTATTCTGGTTACCGGTGGTAGGCTGAGCCTGTGGTTAATGCTTCTTCCTGATGGGAAAATAGAGTGACCTGTGCCTGTCCCAACACCTAGATCTAGTCTCTCATTGGTTGCCCCTCTTCCCATTCATCCTTAGGACAAATTGCAACCTGTATGGAACAGGAGGTTAAAGGTGCTGATTCTCCAAGTAGGGAGATTGCTAGTAAAGTAGCTGGAATGGCGAACCCGAGCACAAGGAGGTGAGAAATGAGGTGCGTTTTAGAAACCTTTCAAAATCACACGGTGTACCATCTTCTGGGTTCCTCATGCAAGTTTTCGATGTAGGAAGATGCCCTTGAACCTGGAGATTTGGGACCCATGGGATGGGTACCACGCAGTATTACTTTAAAGGGTCTGCGTTTGCTCACCCAACCTCACCAAACCTGTCAGCCCCAAGAGTGTCCACCCTTAGGTCTCATCCACCTGTTGGTCTAGAATTGGTCAATCCAGTTTGCATCACAGCCTATGAACGAATTGTGTAAGAACTTCTCTCTCTTTCACTGTCTTTGTTTTACGGGTTTTTACAAGTAATTTATTTTTATAATGGGGTTTAGCTGCTTTTCACGGCTGTGTTTATGCGGCTTTACACCCACTTGACACACTTCCAGAGAAATATGAATACATAGGTTTTAAGATTCTTACTAGTCAGATATATACTTGTGCGGTGAATAGGGGGTGTTGAGTCCAGTTCACTGAGCAAGGAGTAGGTCTTGTCTATTACATATTGTGTGTATGGAACGGTATCTGATCTAATTTGAAACCCTTGTTTTATGCATCACCCCACCTCATCTTTCCCGTTAAGCAGCCATAGTGTGTTTTCTAAACGTGTGACTCTGTTCTCTTTTGTAATTCAGTTCAAGTGTAGCAGTTTTTACATTCCCTCTATACGTGATAGATTATGATAAGTGTCTTTTTCTGTGTGACTTATTTCACTTAGAGTCGTCGTACCTAAATCCACTCATCATGCTGCTACTAGCCTTATGACATTGATTTCATGGCTGAGTGATATTCCATTGTACATAAGGACCACAACTTCTTTATCCATTTTTCTCTTTCCTGGGATATATAAGGTGTCATGAAGTGGAGGTTTTTGTCAACAGAGCAGCCCTAAACTTTGGGGTGCCTGTGTCTTGCTGATTTTTAATTTTCCCAATTTATACGCCCATGAGTGGAAGTGCCCTATGTTCCCTAAGCTGTGTTTTTTTGATGTTTCACGCCACACCGTACACTTCTCCAGAGTGGTTGCTGGCAATTTACATCCCGCCCATCAGTGTAGCAAGGCTCACATTTCTCCATGGCCTGTCCTGCTTCTGTGGTTTTGACACTTTTTTCAGCATGGCCCTTTTGACCAATGGGAAGCGAGACTTCTTTGTAGCGCTGATTAGCCTTTCCAGGTTGCTTGGTTGGCCAAACAGGGCGTATGCGTTTTTTCCTGAATATATTCAGGAAAAAACGCATACTCCCTGTTTGGCCAAGGGCATCATTGTCGAAGTTTTGCCGCTTTTCATGTGCTTTAAAGGCGATTCGAATCTACCTCCTGAAACCAGTTTCCTGCAATTCTGCCTTGCTTTCAAATCCTCTTCGTTGCCTTCCCTCAATATATTTGTGGACGAGAGTTATCATTTATAACTCTGCAGGTTTGTGAATTGCAGTGCCCATGTGCTCCATTTTTCAACTGGCTTTTTTGGGAGCTGTCCGCAAAAGCACGGGATTGCCTCAGACCCTATTCAGGTTCCGGGGGGCAGGCTGAGCCTGTGGTTAATTCTTCTTCCTGATGGGAAAATAGAGTGACCTGTGCCTGTCCCAACACCTAGATCTAGTCTCTCATTGGTTGCCCCTCTTCCCATTCATCTTTAGGACAAATTGCAACCTGTGTGGAACAGGAGGTTAAAGGTGCTGATTCTCCAAGTAGGGAGATTTCTAGTAAAGTAGCTGGAATGGAGAACCCGAGCACAAGGAGGTGAGAAATGAGGTGCGTTTTAGAAACCTTTCAAAATCACACGGTGTACCATCATCTGGGTTCCTCATGCAAGTTTTCGATGTAGGAAGATGCCCTTGAACCTGGAGATTTGGGACCCATGGGATGGGTACCACGCAGTATTACTTTAAAGGGTCTGCGTTTGCTCACCCAACCTCACCAAACCTGTCAGCCCCAAGAGTGTCCACCCTTAGGTCTCATCCACCTGTTGGTCTAGAATTGGTCAATCCAGTTTGCATCACAGCCTATGAACGAATTGTTTAAGAACTTCTCTCTCTTTCACTGTCTTTGTTTTACGGGTTTTTACAAGTAATTTATTTTTATAATGGGGTTTAGCTGCTTTTCACGGCTGTGTTTATGCGGCTTTACACCCACTTGACACACTTCCAGAGAAATATGAATACATAGGTTTTAAGATTCTTACTAGTCAGATATATACTTGTGCGGTGAATAGGGGGTGTTGAGTCCAGTTCACTGAGCAAGGAGTAGGTCTTGTCTATTACATATTGTGTGTATGGAACGGTATCTGTGCTAATTTGAAACCCTTGTTTTATGCATCACCCCACCTCACCTTTCCCGTTAAGCAGCCATAGTGTGTTTTCTAAACGTGTGACTCTGTTCTCTTTTGTAATTCAGTTCAAGTGTAGCGGTTTTTACATTCCCTCTATAAGTGATAGCTTACGATAAGTGTCTTTTTCTTTGTGACTTATTTCACTTAGAGTCGTCGTACCTAAATCCACTCATCATGCTGCTACTAGCCTTATGACATTGATTTCATGTCTGAGTGATATTCCATTGTACATAAGGACCACAACTTCTTTATCCATTTTCCTCTTTCCTGGGATATTTAAGGTGTCATGAAGTGGAGGTTTTTGTCAACTGAGCAGCCCTAAACTTTGGGGTGCCTGTGTCTTGCTGATTTTTAGTTTTCCCAATTTATACGCCCATGAGTGGAAGTGCCCTATGCTCCCTAAGCTGTGTTTTTTCGATGTTTCAGGACACACCGTACACTTCTCCAGAGTGGCTGTTGGCAATTTTCATACCGCCCATCAGCGTGGCAAGGCTCCCATTTCTCCTTGGCCTGTCCTGCATTTGTGGTTTTGACACTTTTTTCAGCATGGCCCTTTTGACGGATTGGAAGCGAGACTTCTTTGTAGCGCTGATTTGCCTTTCCAGGTTGCTTGGTTGGTCAAAAAGGGCGTATGCGTTTTTTCCTGAATATATTCAGGAAAAAACGCATACGCACTTTTTGGCCAAGGGCATCATTGTCGACGTTTTGCCGCTTTTCATGTGCTTTAAAGGCGATTCGAATCTACCTCCTGAAATGTGTTTCCTGCAGTTCTGCCTTGCTTTCAAATCCTCTTCGTTGCCTTCCCTCAATATATTTGTGGACGAGAGTTATCATTTATAACTCTGCAGGTTTGTGAATTGCACTGCCCATATGCTCCATTTTTCAACTGGCTTTTTTGGGAGCTGGCCGCAGAAGTGCGGGATTGCCTCAGGCCCTATTCTGGTTCCGGGCGGCAGGCTGAGCCTGTGGTTATTTCTTCTTCCTGATGGGAAAATAGAGTGACCTGTGCCTGTCCCAACACCTAGATCTAGTCTCTCATTGGTTGCCCCTCTTCCCGTTCATCCTCAGGACAAATTGCAACCTGTATGGAACAGGAGCTTAAAGGTGCTGTTTCTCCATGTAGGGAGATTACTAGTTAAGAAGCTGGAATGGCGAACCCGAGCACAAGGAGATGAGAAATGAGGTGCGTTTCAGAACCCTTTCCCGATCAGACGGTGTACCATGATCTGGGTTACTCATGCATGTTTTCGATGTAGGAAGATGCCCTTGAACCTGGAGATTTGGGACCCATGGGATGGGTACCACGCAGTATTACTTTAAAGGGTCAGCGTTTGCTCACCCAACCTCACCAAACCTCTCAGCCCCAAGAGTGTCCACCCTTATGTCTCATCCAGCTGTGGGTCTAGATATGGTCAATCCAGGTTGCATCACAGCCCCTGAACGAATTTTGTAAGAATTACTCTCTCTTACACTGTCTTTGTTTTACGGGTTTTTAAAAGTAATTTATTTTTAAAATGGGTTTTAGCTGCTTTTCACGGCTGTGTTTATGCCGCTTTACACTCACTTGACTCTCTTCCAGAGAGAGATCAATACATAGGTTTTCAGATTCTTACTACTCAGATATATTCTTGTGCGCTGAATAGGGGGTGTTGAGTCTAGTTCACTGAGCAAGGAGTAGGTCTTGTCTACTACATATTGGGTTTATGGAACGGTATCTGAGCTAATTTGAAACCCTTGTTTTATGCATCACCCCACCTCACCTTTCCCGTTAAGCAGCCATAGTGTGTTTTTAAAATGGGTGACTCTGTTCTGTTTTGTAATTCAGTTTAAGGGTAACGGTTTTTACATTCCCTCTATAAGTGATAGCTTATGATAAGTGTCTTTTTCTGTGTGACTTATTTCACTTAGAATCGTCGTACCTAAATCCACTCATCATGCTGCTACTAGCCTTATGATATTGATTTCATGGCTGAGTGATATTCCATTGTACATAAGTACCACAACTTCTTTACCATTTTTCTCATCCCTGGGATATTTAAGATGTACACAAGTGGAGGTTCTTGTAACCAGAGCAGCCCTAAACTTTGGGGTGTCTGTGTCTTGTTGATTTTAATTTTTCCAATTTATACGCCCATGAATGGATGTGCCCCTTTCTCTCTAGCTGTGTTTTTTAGATGTTTTAGGAAACACCGAACCGTTCTCCAGAGTCGCCATTGGCAATTTACATCCCGACCATCAGTGTAACAATGCTCCCTTTCCTCCCTGGCCTCTCCTGTATTTTTTTTACACTTTTTTAGGAAGGCCCTTTTGACCGATGGGAAGTGAGACTTCTTTGTAGTGCTGCATTGCATTTCCGGCTTGCTTGGTTGGCCAAAAAGAGCCTATGCGTTTTTTCCTGAATTTATTCAGAAAAAAACACATATGCTCTTTTTGGCCATGTGCATCGTTGTCGACTTTTGGCCGCTTTTCATGTGCTTTAGGGGCTATTCGAATCTAACTCCTGAAATCTGTTTCCTGCAATTCTGCCTTGCTTTCCAATCCTGTTCGTTGCCTTCCCTCAATATAGTTTTGGACGATAGTTATAATTTATAACTCTGCAGGTTTGTGAATTGCAGTGCCCCTGAGCTCCATTTTTCAACTCGCTTTTTTGGGAGCTGTCCGCAGAACCGCTGGTTTGCTTCTGGCCCTACTGTGGTTCCCGGTGGCAGGCTAAGCCTTTGCTTAATTCTTCTTCCTGATTGGAAATTAGAGTGACATGTGCCTGTCCGAACATCTAGGGCTTGGCTCTCCTTGTTTCTCCTCCTTCCCCTTCTTCCTTTGGAAAAATTCCAAATTTTGTGCAACTGGATGTTGAAGGTGCTGACATCCTCAGGTGGGGAGACTTTAAGGAAAAAGGCTGGAGGTGTGAACCCGACAAGCAGGAAATTAGGAGTTTTGGTGCCTTTTCCAAAAGCTCCCTGATCCAACCGTGTTCCATCTTCTGGGTGTCACAGGCATGTTTTAGCTGTAGGAAAGGTCCCGTGTATGTAAGGAGAACACCAGGGATTTTTCCAAATCAGTGTCTCCCCGAACTCCAATCTGGGGAATTTTTAAGCTACTGGTACATGTGTGTTCATTAAGGGACTTGGGCCGTAGGCAGAGTCCGAACTTTAGATGATTGAAGTCTTCAGGTTCAGAAACGCTCACCATCGGCCTCCTTTAGTTTCCATTTTATCTGTAGTTGATAGATGATGTCGATATAGATATCTATTGTTTTTCAGATTATTTCCCCTTAGGGGTCATTACAAAATATTGAGTATAGTTCCCTGTGTTATACAGTAGTTCCTTGTTGATGATATATTTTATACATAGCAGTGTGTATATGTTAATCTGAAACTGTTAATTTATCCCTCCTCCCACCTTTCCCCTTTGGTAATAAAAAATATAAGATTTTATACTTCTCAGAAATCTAGGAGCTGAAAGAGAGGTATCATTTTCAATGGAAAATCAGTCAAAACAAGGTTGAAACTTCAACCAAGATTATTAGATGTACATCCTTGGAAAGAAATCACTGCATTTCTCTACTGTTGACCTGACAAATAAGACAAACCCCTCCACTGAACTTGCTTATAATAAAGTGATGGAAATATCAAATGGAAGTCTTAGAAACATCTTATTTTACACGAGCCTTATACACTGCTCTATGTTAATTACAGTTTGGCTCGCACATCTGTTCTTTGAAGTTACAATGTTCTCAAATTCTGTTACTGATCCTGCAGAGTGGGCCCCAACAAGGGTCTCCCTGCCTAGTGTCATTGGAGCCAACAGATCGAGACTGACTTTGGTTCAGAAGCAAAGGAAAACTTTATATTTTGATCAGAGAATGGAGAGGTGAGAGTGTGTGCTCCCCTGCGGGTTGTGGGCCGGGCTGCTGTGTAGAGATCCTGGCAGCGTCAGCGGGAGGGAGTGGGCGGAGCTCTCGAGGGCCGGGTTGGCTGGAGCTCAGGCTCTATGTCGCAGAGTCTGCACGGGGCCCCACGAGCTGAGGTGTCGGCCCAGCCATTTTGCACTAGGAAATCGGGTCTGAAGTGTCGGGTGTGGGACCTCTGCATGTGGAAACCTAGGAGCAAGTGAAATTAGACAAAGCACAAAGGAAAAAATGCTTAGACTTTATTTTATTGCCCAGATTCTATTTTCATCTCCCAGGAATTTTTCATGGGCTTTGCCAGTGACAAAGCCCTCCTCTGCCTTTTGTCCCATTCCTCATTCTTGGGGTGCTGAGGGTGCAGACACCTCTTCTGTAAATGCTTCGTGCTGAGTTGGGTGTCCTCATACCCGGGGCGAGGGGGAGGACTTCTCCCAAGCAGCCTCCAGGTGAGGTTGATTGTCCCCAGGCCTCCTCCCTCACTGCTCGTCTGCCTGAGCACCAGCATTGGAAGTTTTATAGATTCTAATGACCTTTAAGGGTCCAGGAAAGAGATGTGCAGAGACGCTGGGGGGGGGTGGGCCGTTTTACCCTGCTCCACATTGGTTCGGCCCCTTAGGCTGACAGTTCCTGCTAGCCTAGATGCTCTGACCAGTAGTCTGCACTTTCTTCAGTTAGGCCACTGAATTAACGTACAAACAACACCAGGTGTCAGAGCCCTGCTTGCTCAACTCCCAGACAGTCCAGGGCCGGTGGTGATCCAGGACCTTGACGGCCACTCAGTCAACGGCCTTTTGAAGTAGCCAGGAGTACAGCCGGTCTCATTGGCCGCCGTCACCGCGGTGTCTGTAGGCTTTTCTATGTTGGCAGCGTTATTTACGGTTCCCCTGCCAAGTTTATTAGCTCCGCTCTGGGTGCAGTAAGTCCTGTAAGCAATAGTCTGCTCTTTTGGGACACACTCTTGTTGTTTTCTGAGAGAAGCTCCAGGTCAAGTGATGGTCAAACGAGTCGTCATGGGGGCCCATTGCTCCAGGTTTTCTCTCTGGAGGTTGGTGTTGGAGCGCCTCCTCACTCGAGGTCATTGTGCCCACGGAGCAATCCCTGCAACTTCAGGGCATGGTGGGTGGTTAGGATCACCAAGTGGCGTCCTTTTCCCTTAGGAGGGAGCTGGCCTTGTGGGCTGCTGATTTCCAGGTTTTTAGATACCCCCAGTATCCTGGTCGGATGGGGTGGCTGGCCAATGCCTGGAGGGCATTCTTGCATTGTTCCATTTCAAGTGGTCCCAGTTTTTGCACTAATACTCCAAGGGCGATTCGCCTTGGACCAGGAATGTAAAGGTCAAAGGGTTTAGCTAACTTAGGGAGGTCCAGGGCAAGGATCTGAACTGACTGCTCTTTCCATTCTTGAAAGGCCGCTTCTGGATTCTATTCAAAAGGATCATCATCTTTTCCTTTCAGTGTTTCATATAGAGGCCCAGCTATTAGACTGTAGTTAGGGATCCAGATGCAGCAAACCCCGGTCTCCCCAGGAACCCCTAAGCTGTCTTCTAGTTTCAGGAAGGGTGAGGCTGCAAATGGCTTCTTCCCTTTCCTGGGGTGGGCTTTTCCGACCTTCTGTGCGAATGAAGCCCAGGAAGGTCACCTTAGTTTGTGATATTTGAGCCTTTTTCTTGGACACCTTCTATCTTTTATTGGCTAGGTATTTCAGAGGCCTCCTTAGTCGGGCTGGTGATCAGAATGTCATCTGCATATTGAAGGAGGGTTCCCTTCTCCAGAGGTAGATTTTTTAGGTCTTTAGCTAACGTTTCCCCAAAGATGGTGTGGGAATTTTTGAACCCCTGGGGCAGGACGGCCCAGCAGTATTGTTTTTGTTGTATGTTGAGTCCTGCCACTCACAGCCAAAATTTCTTGTGACTCTGGGACGAATGGAATACAGAAGAAGGCATCATTGAAGTCTAATACAGAATACCATGTCCTGGTGGATGGTAGAATGACCAGCAGGGTGTAGGAATTAGGAACTACTAGATGTATATCCTCTGTGGCTTCACTGACTGTCCTGGCGTCCTCTACCAGGTCCCCAGCAGCTCACGGGGCTCTTGTGGTCAGGTCCCTCCCAGGATATGGAGCTCACCTGGGCAGGTACCCAGCAGCCCACGGGGCTGTGGTGGTTAGGCCCCTCCCAGGATATGGAGCTCACCTGGGCAGGTACCCAGCAGCCCATGGGGCCATCATGGTCAGGCCCCTCCCAGGATATGGAGCTCACCTGGGCAGGTACGCAGCAGCCCACGGGGCTCTCGTGGGCATGCCCCTCCCTGGATATGGAACTCCCGTGAACAGGTACCCCGACAGGGCTGGGCACACAGGAACTGTGCACATAGCCCTCATTTCAGAGCACCCCCAGCACACCTGTCACTCAGAGCTGACACAGAGCACCTCAGAGCAGAGCTTGAACTAATAAACAGCAGCTCCAACAGGTCTGTGACCCTAGGCTTCACTCTGTGCGGCCTCCCTCTGCCTGGTCTTCTAGGGGCTTCCACAGCAGCCGGGGCACCAGGCCTCTGTTTCCACCCACCACCCCTCCTCTCCCTGACTCCTGGGTTCCTCTCATTAGCAGAGGGTCTTCTTGAAGTTGTCTCCCACTCATGGACCAGATAAAATGATTAGAAAACAAGCCAGGGCTGCCGCCCCTTATCTATCCTGACTCTCGGGACCCTACACCTGTTCCTTGGATCTGGCCGGTGCAGCAAGGCCCATTTTCTGCAAATCTGAGCCCCTGAGGGGCGAGGATTGGCTGACCTGGGTAGCCTGACCCGGCCGGCCAGCCCTTCCCAGGTGTGCCTGGGTTGAGGTCAATATAAACACCCCTCCAGGCAGCAAAAGCCTCTGCAGCTGTGCCTGACGCCATATTCTCTGCCCCGTCAGCAGTCTCGGGGTTGGGCTGGTGGGAGGCAGTAGGGCCTACGGCTCTATGAGTGGCCCGTTGTGACTGGGGCTCTACTGGACTTTCTGCAGGAGTTGCCGGGCTGCCACCTGCTAAAGAAGAGGATGTGTCACCCATACTTGCTGCTGGAATTTCTCCCCGGGCAGAGGTAAGGAAGGAAAAAAGCAGTGGGGGCCGGGACAGGAGGGGTACCTCAGGCAGGGAAATGGAAAGTTTCCAGACGAGCGCCCGGGGCCAGGACCATCCTGGCTGGCCTGCAGGCACCAAGTCGGCCTGCGTGCTGTCGCTGGTGTGACTCCAAGCCCCTTCCTCTAGTTTTTAGTCTTTGCACACATTCAGGTGTTTTACCTGGGAACGGTGGGAAAAGTTCAGCAGCAGCTGGCCTGGGGCTCAGCTCACGTTTAGTCAGAGACGCCTCCTCACGGTCCCCCAGCTTTGCAATGAGGACGCTCCTTGTGTGGGGGCTGCTGGCTGCATGGGAGATGATTCCCCACCTGTGACCAACTTAAGAATTGTTTACCACTGGAGCAAGTGCGCTGATAGGGTTTTCCTCTGTATGACCAGTGGGTTCAGTTTTTTTTTTTTCTTTTTTGGTTCAAGGTAAGTTTTATTCCTCTTTTTGTATTTATGGATATAAGCATGGAAATCATTCATTCATATAAATACGTCTATGGGAAGGACAGAACTTTTTTTTTTCTGTTTTATTTTCTTAAGTATTATTTATTTTTTAATTTTTGAATTTATTTTATTCATTTTTTTATACAGCAGGCTCTTATTGGTTATCTATTTTATACATATAAGTGTATATATGTCAATCCCAGGGTCGCAATTCATCCCACCACCACCACCCTGCCACTTTCCCCCCTTGGTGTCCATACATTTGTTCTCTACATCTGTGTCTCTATTTCTGCCTTGCAAACCAGTTCATCTTTACCATTTTTCTAGGTTCTACATGTATGCGTTAATATACGATATTTGTTTTTCTCTTTCTGACTTACTTCACTCTGTATGACAGTCTCTAGATCTATCCACGTCTCTACAAATGACCCAATTTCATTCCTTTTTATGGCTGAGTAATATTCCATTTTATATATGTAGCACATCTTTTCCGTTCGTCTGTCTATGGGCATTTAGGTTGCTTCCATGACCTGGCTATTGTAAATAGTGCTGCAATGAATATTGTGGTGAATATGTCTTTTTGAATTATGGTTTTCTCTGGGTATATGGCCAGTAGTGGGATTGCTGGGTCATATGGTAATTCTATTTTTAGTTTTTTAAGGAACCTCCATACTGTTCTCCATAGTGACTGTATCAATTTACATTCCCACAAATAGTGTAAGAGGGTTCCCTTTCCTCCACACCCTCTCCAGCATTTGTTGTTTGTAGATTTTCTGATGATGCCCATTCTAACTCGTGTGAGGTGATACCTCATTGTAGTTTTGGTTTATATTTCTCTAATAATTAGTGATGTTGAGTAGCTTTTCATGTGTTTCTTGGTCATCTGTATGTCTTCTTGGGACAAATGTCTATTTACGTCATCTGCCCATTTTTGGATTGGTTTGTTTGGTTTTTTACTGTTGAGCTGCATGAGCTGTTTATATACATTGGAGATTAATCCTTTGTCCATTGATTCGTTTGCAAATATTTTCTCCCATTCTGAGGGTTGTCTTTTCGTCTTGTTTGTAGTTTCCTTTGCTTTGCAAAAGCTTTTAGGTTTCATTTGCTCCCCTTTTTTTTTTTTTTTTTTTTTTTTTTATTTCATTACTCTAGGAGGTGGATCAAAAAATATCTTGCTGTGATTTATGTCAAAGAGTATTCTTCCTATGTTTTCCTCTAAGAGTTTTATAGTGTCCGGTCTTACATTTCGGTCTCTAATCCATTTGGAGTTTATTTTTTGTGTATGGTGTTAGGGAGTGTTCTAATTTCATTCTTTTACATGTAGCTGTCCATTTTTCCCAGCACCACTTATTGAAGAGACTGTCTTTTCTCCATTGTATACCCTTGCCTCCTTTGTCATAGATTAGTGGGCCATAGGTGTGTAGGTTTATCTCTGGGCTTTCTTTTTTTTTTTTTTTTTCTTTTACATCTTTATTGGAGTATAATTGCTTTACAATTGTGTGTTAGTTTCTGCTGTATAAAAAAGTGAATCAGCTATGCGTATACATATAACACCATATCCCCTCCCTCTTGCACCTCCCTCTCACTCCCTTATCCCACCCTTTTAGGTGGTCACAAAGCACAGAGCTGATCTCCCTGTGCTATGTGGCTGCTTCCCAGTAGCTATCAATTTTACATTTGGTAGTGTATATATGTCCATACCACTCTCTCACTTTGTCCCAGCTTACCCTTCCCTCTCCCCATGTCCTCAAGTCCTTTCTCTACGTCTGTGTCCTTAATCCTTTCCTGCCCCTAGGTTCTTCATAAACTTTTTTTTTTTAGATTCCATATATATGTGTTAGCATACGGTATTTGTTTTTCTCTTTCTGACTTACTTCACTCTGTAGGACAGACTCTAGATCCATCCACCTCACTAAAAATAACTCAATTTCGTTTCTTTTTATGGCTGAATAATGTTCCATTGTATATATGTGCCACATCTTCTTTATCCATTTATCTGTTGATGGACACTTAGGTTGCTTCCATGTCCTGGCTATTGTAAATAGAGCTACAGTGAACATTGTGGTACATGACTCTTTTTGAATTATGGTTTTCTCAGGGTAAATGTCCAGGAGTGGGTTTGCTGGGTTGTATGGTAGTTCTATTTTTAGTTTTTAAGGAAGCCCCATACCGTTCTACCTAGTGGCTATATCAATTTACATTCCCACCAACAGTGCAAGAGGGTTCCCTTTTCTCCAATAAATGCCTCTCCAGCATTTACTGTTGGTAGATTTTTTGATGATGGCCATTCTGACTGGTGTGAGGTGATACCTCACTGTAGTTTTGATTTGCATTTCTCTAATGATTAGTGATGCTCAGCATCCTTTCATGTGTTTGTTGGCAACCTGTATATCTTCTTTGGAGAAATTTCTATTTAGGTCTTCTGCCCATTTTTGGATTGGGTTGTTTGGTTTTGTGATATTGAGCTACATGAGCTGCTTTTTGTAGATTAATCCTTTGCCATTTGCTTCATTTGAAAATATTTTCTCCCATTCTGATGGTTGTCTTTTCATCTTGCTTAAGTTTTCCTTTGCTGTGCAAAAGAATTTATGTTTCATTCGGTCCCATTTTTTAATTTTTGTTTTTATTTCCATTTCTCTAGGAGGTGGGTCAAAAAGGATCTTGCTATGATTTATGTCATAGACTGTTCTGCTTATGTTTTCTTCTAAGAGTTTTATAGTGGCTGGTCTTATATTTAGGTCTCTAATCCATTTTGAGTTATTTTTGTGTATGGTGTTAGGGAGTGTACTAATTTCATTCTTTTACATGTAGCTGTCCAGTTTTCCCAACACCACTTACTGAAGACACTGTCTTTTCTCCATTGTATACCCTTGCCTCCTTTGTCATAGATTAGTTAACCATAGGTACGTGGGTTTATCTCTGTGCTTTCTATCCTTTTCTATTGACCTATATTTCTGTGTTTGTGTCAGTACCATATTATCTTGATTACTGTAGCTTTGTAATATAGTCTGAAGTCTGGAAGTCTGATTCCTCGAGCTCTTTTTTTTCCCCCTCAAGACTGCTTTGGCTATCCAGGGTCTTTTGTGTCTCCCTACAAATTTTAAGATTTTTTTTTCTTGTTCTGTAGAAAATGCCAAAGGTATTTTGATCGGGATTGCATTGAATCTGTAGATTGCTTTGGGTAGTATAGTCATTTTCACAATATTGATTCTTCTAATCCAAGGACATGGTATATGTCTCCATCTGTTTATATCATCTTTGATTTCTTTCATCAGTGTCTTATAGTTTTCTGAGTACAGGTCTTTTACTTCCTTAGGTAGGTTTATTCCTAGGTATTTTATTCTTTTTGTTGCAGTGGTAATGGGATTGTTTCCTTAATTTCTCTTTCTGATCTTTCATTGTTAGTGTGTAGGAATGCAAGCAATTTCTGTGCATTAATTTTGTATCCTGCAACTTTACCAAATTCATTGATTAGCTCCAGTGGTTTTCTGGTGGCATCTTTAAGATTCTCTATCTATGATATCATGTCATCTGCAAACAGTGACAATTTTACTTCTTCTTTTCCGTTTTGTATTCCTTTTATTTCTTTTTCTTCTCTGATTGCCATGGCTAGGACTTCCAAAACTATGTTGAATAGCAGTGGTGAGAGTGGACATCCTCGTCTTGTTCCTGATCTTAGAGGAAACGCTTTCAGTTTTTCACCATTGAGAATGCTGTTTGCTGTGGGTTTGTCATATATGGCCTTTATTATGTTGAGGTAGTTTCCGTCTATGCCCACACTCTGCAGAGTTTTTATCGTAAATGAGTGTTGAATTTTCTCAAAATCTTTTCCTTCATCTATTGAGATGACCATATGGTTTTATTCTACAATTTGTTAATATGGTGTATCACATTGATTTGTGTATATTGAAGAATCCTTGCATCCCTGGGATAAACCCCACTTGATCATGGTGTATGATCCTTTTAATGTGTTGTTCGATTCTGTTTGCTAGTATTTTGTTGAGGATTTTTGCATCTATATTCATCAGGGATATTGGTCTATAATTTTCTTTCCTTGTAGTATCTCTGTCTGATTTTGGTATCAGGGTGATGGTGGTCTCATAGAATGAGTTTGGGAGTGTTCCTTCCCCTGCAATTGTTTTGAAGAATTTGAGAAGGTTGGGTGTTAGCTCTTCTCTAAATGTTTGATAGAATTCACCTGTAATGCCATCTGGTTCTGGACTTTTGTTTGTTGGAAGATTTTTAATCACAGTTTCAATTTCATTGCTTGTGATAGGTTTGTTCATATTTTCTATTTCTTCCTGGTTCAGTCTTAGAAGGTTATACCTTTCTAAGAATTTGTCCATTTCTTCCAGATTGTCCATTTTATTGGCACAGAGTTGCTTGTAGTAGTCTCTTAGGATGCTTTGTATTCCTGTGGTGTCTGTTGTAACTTCTCCTTTTTCACTTCTAATTTTGTTGATTTGCGTCCTCTCCCTCTTTTTCTTGAGTGTGGCTAAAGGTTGATCATTTTTGCTTATCTTCTCAAAGAACCAGCTTTTAGTTTTGATGATCTTTGCTTCCGTTTTCTTTGTTTCTATTTCATTTATTTCTGCTCTGATCTTTAGGATTTCTTTCCTTCTACTAACTTTGGGTTTTGTTCTTCTTTCTCTAGTTCCTCTAGGTGTAAGGTTAGATTGTTTATTTGAGATTTTTCTTGTTTCTTGAGGTAGGCTTGTATTGCTATAAACTTCCCTCTTAGAACTCCTTTTGCTGCATCCCATAGGTTTTGGATCATCGTGTTTTGGTTGTCATTTGTCTCTAGGTAGTTTTTGATTTCCCCTTTGATTTCTTCAGTGATCTCTTGGTTATTTAGTAACGTATTGTTTAGCCTCCATGTGTTTGTGTTTTTTACAGTTTTTTCCGTGTAATTGATTTCTAATCTCATAGCATTGTGGTCGGAACAGCTGCTTGATATGATTTCAGTTTTCTTAAATTTACTGAGGCTTTATCTGTGACCCAAGATGTGATCTATCCTGGAGAATGTTCCGTGTGCAGTTGAGAAGAACGTGTAATCTGCTGTTTTTGGATGGAATGTCCTATAAATATCAATGAACTCTATCTGGTCTATTGTGTCATTTAAAGCTTGTGTTTCCTTATTAATTTTCTGTCTGGCTGATCTCCACTGGTGTAAGTGAGCTGTTAAAGTCCCCCGCTATTATTGTGTTACTGTCGATTTCCTCTTTTATAGCTGTTAGCAGTTGCCTTATACATTGAGGTGCTCCTATGTTGGGTACATATATATTTATAATTGTTATATCTTCTTCTTGGATTGATCCCTTGACCATTATGTAGTGTCTTTCCTTGTCTCTTGTAACATTCTTTATTTTAAAGTCTATTTTATCTGATATGAGTATTGCTACTCCAGCTTTCTTTTGATTTTCATTAGCATAGAATATATTTTTCCATCGCCTCACTTTCAGTCTGTATGTGTCCCTAGGTCTGAAATGGGTCTCTTGTAGACAGCATATATATGGGTCTTGTTTTTGTATCCATTCAGCCAGTCTATGTCTTTTGGTTGGAACATTTAGTGCATTCACGTTTAAGGTAATTATCGATATGTATGTTCCTACTACTATTTTCTTAATTGTTATGGGTTTGTCTTGGTGGGTCCTTTTCTTCTCTTGTGTTTCCCACTTAGAGAAGTTCTTTTAGCATTTGGTGTAGAGCTGGTTGCATGGTGCTGAATTCTCTTAGCTTTTGCTTGTCTGTAAGGCTTTTGATTTCTCCATCAAATCTGAATGAGCTCTTTGCAGGGTGCAGTACCCTTGGTTGTAGGTTCTTCCCTTTCATCACTTTAAATTTATCATGCCACTTCCTTCTGGCTTGTAGATTTTCTGCTGAGAAATCAGCTGTTATCCTTATGGGATTTCCCTTGTATGTTATTTGTCATTTTTCCCTTGCTGCTTTCAATAATTTTTCTTTGTCGTTAATTTTTGTCAATTTGATTACTATGTGTCTTGTCATTTTTCTCCTTTGGTTTCTCCTGCCTGGGACACTCTGTGCTTCTGGACTTGGGTGGCTATTTCTTTTCCCATGCTAGGGAAGTTTTTGACCATAATCTCTTCAAATATATTCTCGGGTCCTTTCTCTCTCTCTTCTCCTTCTGGGACCCCTATAATGCGAATGTTGTTGCGTTTAATGTTGTCCCAGAGGACTCTTGGGGTGTCTTCATTTATTTTCATTCTTTTTCTTTATTCTGTTCCATGGCAGTGATTTCCACCTTTCTGTCTTCCAGGCCACTTATCCGTTCTTCTGCCACAGTTATTCTGCTACTGATTCCTTCTAGTGTATTTTTCATTTCAGTTATTACATTGTTCACCTCTGTTTGTTTGTTCTTTAATTCTTCTAGGTGTTTGTTCCTTAATTCTTCTAGGTCTTTGTTAAGCATTTCTTGTGTCTTCTCGATCTTTGCCTCCTTTCTTTTTCTAAGGTCTTGGCTCAACTTCACTATCATTATTCTGAATTCTTTTTCTGGAAGGTTCCCTATCTCCACCTCATTCCGTTTTTTTTCTGGGGTTTTATCTTGTTCCTTGATCTGGTATAAAGTCCTCTGCCTTTTCATTTTGTCTATCTTTCTGTGAATGTGGTTTTCCTTCCACAGGCTGCAGAATTGTAGTTCTTCTTGCTTCTGCTGTCTGCTCTCTGGTGGATGAGTCTATCTTAGAGGCTTGTGCAAGCTTCCTGATGGGAGGGACTGGTGGTGGGTAGAGCTGGGTGTTGCTTTGGTGGGCAGAGCTTTAATCCGCTTGTCTACGGATTAAATAAAACTTTAATAAAAAGTTGAATCTGCTTGTCTGCTGATGCATGGGGCTGGGTTCCCTCCCTGTTGGTTGTTTGGCCTGAGGCGACCCAGCACTGGAGCCTACCTTGCTCTTGTTGGGGCTAATGGCGGACTCTGGGAGGGCTCACACCAAGGAGTATTTCCCAGAACTTCTGCTGCCAGTGTTGTTGTCCTCACGGTGAGCCACAGCCACAGCCACCAGCTGCCTCTGCAGGAGACCCTCTAAAAGTAGCAGGTAGTTCTGGTCATTCTCCTACGGGGTCACTGCTCCTTCCCCTGGGTTCTGATGTGCACACTACTTTGTGTGTGCCCTCCAAGAGTGGAGTATCTGAGTGGAGTTGAGACTCTGAGACTCTGTGTGGAGTCGCACAGACTCTGGGTCCTGTGAAGCTTCGATGTTTTGTGATTCTAGAAATCCTATAGGAGACGGTCCACAGCAGGTGAAGCTAATGTTGTCAGTAGAGGTGTTGAAGCCAAAGATCTGCAGTTCCGGCTAGAGGTGCCGATGTACATACAGGACAAAATCATCTCGTGTGAATGTAGTTCAGGCATGTTTAAGATGAATGCAGTCATGTTAATGCCTACCATATTCTATCTTGAGCCTCTCCTCAGGGACCTCCTCCTCAGTTCCTGAGGCTCCTGTAAGTCATGTACAGGGGACTGGAGAGTGGGCTCTGTCCAGTCTGAGCCCTGAGTTACCCTGTGTGTATCTTAGGATACTTTGTATTTCTGTGGTGTCTGTTGTAACATCATCTCTTTCATTTCAGATTTATTTGGGCCCTCTCTTTTTTAACAAAACATACTACTGTTGTCTTTTATTCTTTACAGAAGTTTAATCAGTGTTTGATCTACTATCCTTACCCTATGTATACTTTTTGCAGTGAGATTTTTACTTTTCTTTGTTTCCTTGTTACTATCAATAATTAGTGAGACTTCTTTTAAGCTACCTTCAACATTGCTTATAAAGCTGCTTTATTAGTGATGACAGAGCCTTAATGGAAGTCATGTTCTGGTTGTAAATTAGAATGCAATGTGCCAGCAAAAAGCCCCTTAAGTTTATGTCTCATTACTTCTTGTTCTTTTTTTAATTTAATTTTTATTTTTTGTCAGAGCAAATTTGATTAAAATGTTTTGTTTCTTCTAGGTGTGCAAGATGTGGTTCTTTTAAACATATACATATATCTATTCTTCTTTGGATCATTTTCCCATGTAGGTTATGACACCATGTTGAGTAGTCTTGTCTTGGTATTACTTAGGTCTTTGGTGATTACATATTTCACATGTGTTTCTATATCTATCTTAACCCCAATATCCTAATGTATCCAATCCTCACACCTTTCCATTTGGTGAACCCTAAGTTTGTTTAATGAATCTGTGATTGCATTTCTCTGTGGAAATATCTTCATTGGTATCAATTTTTAGCTAAGACCTATAAGTGATATTATAGGATATGTGTCTTTTGCTTTCTGACTTAGTACAATTTGCCTGATTAACTCAAGAATCATACACAGTGCTGCAAATGGCATTGTTTTGTTTTTTTCCCTGGCTCATATTCCATCTGTACGTGTACCAGTTATTCTTTGGCCACGCACCTCTTGATGGACTTTTTGGTTGCCTCCATGTCTTGGTTATTGTAATACTGCTGCAATGCACATTTGCTTGCCTGTGTCTTTCCAGTTCTATCTCCTTATGTTATAGGCCAAGGAGTGGGCTTGCTGTATCATATGGTAGCTCAGTGTGTACGTTTTAAAGGCACCACCATTCAGTTCTCATTAGTGGCTCTTTCCAGGTTATGTCCCACTTAAAATTGAGGGTATGCATTTCTCCAAAACACCTTCAATATTTATTGTTTGTAGTTTGCTTGCTGCTGGTTATTCTAACAGGTGCGAGCTGATACCTCTGTGTGGCTGAATTTGCATGTGTCCCATAATCTGTTGAAATTGATCTTTAAAGCATGCTCTTTTTATTTATCAAACTGTGATTACAGCTTAGTTCTTCACATTGTTTTCTTAAAGTAAGTGTCACATTTTGAAAAGTTTTGGCCACTACCTCCCTCAAGACATTTTGAGGGCAGGTTTCATTTACAGCCCTGAAGTACTTGTTCATATGAAGTGAACATTAACACAGATTTTAAAGCTGCTTTTGCAGGTAACGGCCAGAGAGCGGCAGCCTATTTACGTTCCCCAATCTGGTAACTAGGGAAAGAGTCCTTCAGCTGCAAGAGTGTCCAGCTTTATTTCTCATCCAGCTGTGGGTCTAGATATGATCAAACAAGGTTGCATCACAGCCCAGGAACAAATTATGTAAAATTTCCTCTCTCTATCACTGTCTTATTTTTTTGGGTTTTTAAAAGTTATTTAATTTAAAATGGGGATTCGCTACTTTTCACTGCTGTGTTTATGCCGCTTTACACCCACTTGACTCACTTCCAGACAGATATCAATACATAGGTTTTAAGATTCTTACTAGTCACATATATTCTTGTGCGGTGAATAGGGGGTGTTGAGTCCAGTTCACTGAGCAAGGAGTAGGTCTTGTCTATTACATATTGGGTGTATGGATCGGTATCTGAGCGAATTTGAAACCCTTGTTTTATGCATCACCCCACCTCACCTTTCCCGTTAAGCAGCCATAGTGTGTTTTCTAAACGTGTGACTCTGTTCTGTTTTGTAATTCAGTTCAAGTGTAGCGGTTTTTACATTCCCTCTATAAGTGATAGCTTATGATAAGTGTCTTTTTCTGTGTGACTTATTTCACTTAGAGTCGTCGTACCTAAATCCACTCATCATGCTGCTACTAGCCTTATGACATTGATTTCATGTCTGAGTGATATTCCTTTGTACATAAGGACCACAACTTCTTTATCCATTTTTCTCTTTCCTGGGATATTTAAGGTGTCATGAAGTGGAGGTTCTTGTCAACAGAGCAGCCCTAAACTTTGGGGTGCCTGTGTCTTGCTGATTTTTCTTTTTCCCAATTTATACGCCCATGAGTGGACGTGCCGTACGCTCCCTAAGCTGTGTTTTTTCGATGTTTCAGGACACACCGTACACTTCTCCAGAGTGGCTGTTGGCAATTTACATCCCGCTCATCAGCGTAGCAAGGCTGCCATTTCTCCATGGCCTGTCCTGCATTTCTGGTTTTGACACTTTTTGCAGCATGGCCCTTTTGACCGATGGGAATCGAGACTTCTTTGTAGCGCTGATTTGCATTTTCAGGTTGCTTGGTTGGCCAAAAAGGGCGTATGCGTTTTTTCCTGAATATATTCAGGAAAAAACGCATACGCCCTTTTTGGCCAAGGGCATCATTGTCGACGTTTTGCGACTTTTCATGTGCTTTAAAGGTGATTCGAATCTACCTCCCGAAACCTGTTTCCTGCAATTCTGCCTTGCTTTCAAATCCTCTTCGTTGCCTTCCCTCAATATATTTGTGGACGAGAGTTATCATTTATAACTCTGCGGGTTTGTGAATGGCAGTGTCCCTGGGCTCCATTTTTCAACTCGCTTTTTTGGGAGCTGGCCCTAAGAGCGTGGGATTGCCTCAGGCCCTATTCTGCTTCTGGGCGGCAGGCTGAGCCTGTGGTTAATTCTTCTTCCTGATGGGAAAATAGAGTGACCTGTGCCTGTCCCAACACCTAGATCTAGTCTCTCATTGGTTGGCCCTCTTCCCGTTCATCCTCAGGACAAATTGCAACCTGTAGGGAACAGGAGGTTAAAGGTGCTGATTCTCCAAGTAGGGAGATTGCTAGTAAAGTACCTGGAATGGCGAACCCGAGCACAAGGAGATGAGAAATGAGGTGTGTTTTAGAAACCTTTCAAAATCACACGGTGTACCATCTTCTGGGTTACTCATGTATGTTTTCGATGTAGGAAGATGCCCTTGAACCTGGAGATTTGGGACCCATGGGATGCGTACCACGCAGTATTACTTTAAAGGTTCTGCGTTTGCTCACCCAACCTCACCCAAACTCTCAGCCCCAAGACTGTCCACCCTTATGTCTTATCCAGCTGTATGTCTAGATATGGTCAATCCAGGTTGCATCCCAGCCCCAGACCGAATTTTGGAAGAATTTCTCTCTGTTTCACTGTCTTTGTTTTACGGGTTTTTAAAAGTAATTTATTTTTATAATGGGGTTTATCTGCTTTTAACGGCTGTGTTTATGCGGCTTTACACCCACTTGACTCACTTCCAGACAGATATCGATACATAGGTTTTAAGATTCTTACTAGTCACATATATTCTTGTGCGGTGAATAGGGGGTGTTGAGTCCAGTTCACTGAGCAAGGAGTAGGTCTTGTCTATTACATATTGGGTGTATGGAACGGTATCTGAGCGAATTTGAAACCCTTGTTTTATGCATCACCTCACCTCACCTTTCCCGTTAAGCAGCCATAGTGTGTTTTCTAAACGTGTGACTCTGTTCTGTTTTGTAATTCAGTTCAAGTGTAGCGGTTTTTACATTCCCTCTATAAGTGATAGCTTATGATAAGTGTCTTTTTCTGTGTGACTTATTTCACTTAGAATCGTCGTACCTAAATCCAATCATCTTGCTTCTCCTAGCCTTATGACATTGATTTCATGTCTGAGTGATATTCCATTGTACATAAGGACCACAACTTCTTTATCCATTTTTCTCTTTCCTGGGATATTTAAGGTGTCATGAAGTGGAGGTTCTTGTCAACAGAGCAGCCCTAAACTTTGGGGTGCCTGTGTCTTGCTGATTTTTAGTTTTCCCAATTTATACGCCCATGAGTGGACGTGCCCTATGCTCCCTAAGCTGTGTTTTTTCGATGTTTCAGGACACACAGTACACTTCTCCAGAGTGGCTGTTGGCAATTTACATCCCACCCATCAGCATAGCAAGGCTGCCATTTCTCCATGGCCTGTCCTGCATTTCTGGTTTTGACACTTTTTGCAGCATGGCCCTTTTGACCGATGGGAAGCGAGACTTCTTTGTAGCGCTGATTTGCCTTTCCAGGTTGCTTGGTTGGCCAAAAAGGGCGTATGCGTTTTTTCCTGAATATATTCAGGAAAAAACGCATACGCCCTTTTTGGCCAAGGGCATCATTGTCGAAGTTTTACCACTTTACATATGTTTAAAGGCGATTCGAATCTACCTCCTGAAACATGTTTCCTGCAATTCTGCCTTGCTTTCAAATCCTCTTCGTTGCCTTCCCTCAATATATTTGTGGAAGAGAGTTATCATTTATAACTCTGCGGGTTTGTGAATGGCAGTGCCCCTGAGCTCCATTTTTCAACTGTCTTTTTTGGGAGCTGTCCGCAAAAGCACGGGATTGCCTCAGACCCTATTCAGGTTCCGGGGGGCAGGCTGAGCCTGTGGTTAATTCTTCTTCCTGATGGGAAAATAGAGTGACCTGTGCCTGTCCCAACACCTAGATCTAGTCTCTCATTGGTTGCCCCTCTTCCCTTTCATCCTCAGGACAAATTGCAACCTGTACGGAACAGGAGGTTAAAGGTGCTGATTCTCCAAGTACTGAGATTTCTAGTAAAGTAGCTGGAATGGCGAACCCGAACACAAGGAAATGAGAAATGAGGTGCGTTTTAGAAACCTTTCAAAATCACACAGTGTACCACCTTCTGGGTTTCTCATGCATGTTTTCGATATAGGAATATGCCCTTCAACCTGGAGATTTGGGACCCATGGGAAGTGTACCAGGCAGTATTACTTTAAAGGGTCTGTGTTTGCTCACCCAACCTCACCCAACCTCTCAGCCCCAAGTGTGTCCACCCTTATGTCTCATCCAGCTGTGCGTCTAGATATGGTCAATCCAGGTTGCATCACAGCCCCTGAACGAATTTTGTAAGAATTTCTCTCTCTTTCACTGTCTTTGTTTTACGGGTTTTTAAAAGTAATTTATTTTTATAATGGGGTTTAGCTGCTTTTCACGGCTGTGTTTATGCGGCTTTACACCCACCTGACTCTCTTCCAGACAGATATCAATACATAAGTTTTAAGATTCTTACTAGTCACATATATTCTTGTGCGGTGAATAGGGGGTGTTGAGTCCAGTTCAATGAGCAAGGAGTAGGTCTTATCTATTACATATTGGGTGTATGGAACGGTATCTGAGCCAATTTGAAACCCTTGTTTTATGCATCACCCCACCTCACCTTTCCCGTTAAGCAGCCATAGTGTGTTTTCTAAACGTGTGACTCTGTTCTGTTTTGTAATTCAGTTCAAGTGTAGCGGTTTTTACATTCCCTCTCTAAGTGATACCTTATGATAAGTGTCTTTTTCTGTGTGACTTATTTCACTTAGAATCATCGTACCTAAGTCCACTCATCTTGCTTTTTGTATACTTATGACATTGATTTCATGTCTGAGTGATATTCCATTGTACATAAGGACCACAACTTCTTTATCCATTTTTCTCTTTCCTGGGATATTTAAGGTGTCATGAAGTGGAGGTTCTTGTCAACAGAGCAGCCCTAAACTTTGGGGTGCCTGTGTCTTGCTGATTTTTAGTTTTCCCAATTTATACGCCCATGAGTGGACGTGCCCTATGCTCCCTAAGCTGTGTTTTCTCGATGTTTCAGGACACACCGTACTCTTCTCCAGAGTGGCTGTTGGCAATTTACATCCCGCCCAGCAGCATAGCAAGGCTGCCATTTCTCCATGGCCTGTCCTGCATTTCTGGTTTTGACACTTTTTGCAGCATGGCCCTTTTGACCGATGGGAAGCGAGACTACTTTGTAGCGCTGATTTGCCTTTCCAGGTTGCTTGGTTGGCCAAAAAGGGCGTATGCGTTTTTTCGTGAATATATTCAGGAAAAAACGCATACGCCCTTTTTGGCCAAGGGCATCATTGTCGACGTTTTGCGACTTTTCATGTGCTTTAAAGGCGATTCGAATCTACCTCCCGAAACCTGTTTCCTGCAATTCTGCCTTGCTTTCAAATCCTCTTCGTTGCCTTCCCTCAATATATTTGTGGACGAGAGTTATCATTTATAACTCTGCGGGTTTGTGAATGGCAGTGTCCCTGGGCTCCATTTTTCAACTCGCTTTTTTGGGAGCTGGCCCTAAGAGCGTGGGATTGCCTCAGGCCCAATTCTGCTTCTGGGCGGCAGGCTGAGCCTGTGGTTAATTCTTCTTCCTGATGGGAAAATAGAGTGACCTGTGCCTGTCCCAACACCTAGATCTAGTCACTCATTGGTTGGCCCTCTTCCCGTTCATCCTCAGGACAAATTGCAACCTGTAGGGAACAGGAGGTTAAAGGTGCTGATTCTCCAAGTAAGGAGATTGCTAGTAAAGTACCTGGAATGGCGAACCCGAGCACAAGGAGATGAGAAATGAGGTGCGTTTTAGAAACCTTTCAAAATCACACGGTGTAACATCTTCTGGGTTACTCATGTATGTTTTCGATGTAGGAAGATGCCCTTGAACCTGGAGATTTGGGACCCATGGGATGCGTACCACGCAGTATTACTTTAAAGGTTCTGCGTTTGCTCACCCAACCTCACCCAAACTCTCAGCCCCAAGAGTGTCCACCCTTATGTCTCATCCAGCTGTATGTCTAGATATGGTCAATCCAGGTTGCATCCCAGCCCCAGACCGAATTTTGGAAGAATTCCTCTCTGTTTCACTCTCTTTGTTTTACGGGTTTTTAAAAGTAATTTATTTTTATAATGGGGTTTATCTGCTTTTAACGGCTGTGTTTATGCGGCTTTACACCCACTTGACTCACTTCCAGACAGATATCAATACATAGGTTTTAAGATTCTTACTAGTCACATATATTCTTGTGCGGTGAATAGGGGGTGTTGAGTCCAGTTCACTGAGCAAGGAGTAGGTCTTGTCTATTACATATTGGGTGTATGGAACGGTATCTGAGCGAATTTGAAACCCTTGTTTTATGCATCACCTCACCTCACCTTTCCCGTTAAGCAGCCATAGTGTGTTTTCTAAACGTGTGACTCTGTTCTGTTTTGTAATTCAGTTCAAGTGTAGCGGTTTTTACATTCCCTCTATAAGTGATAGCTTATGATAAGTGTCTTTTTCTGTGTGACTTATTTCACTTAGAATCGTCGTACCTAAATCCAATCATCTTGCTTCTCCTAGCCTTATGACATTGATTTCATGTCTGAGTGATATTCCATTGTACATAAGGACCACAACTTCTTTATCCATTTTTCTCTTTCCTGGGATATTTAAGGTGTCATGAAGTGGAGGTTCTTGTCAACAGAGCAGCCCTAAACTTTGGGGTGCCTGTGACTTGCTGATTTTTAGTTTTCCCAATTTATACGCCCATGAGTGGACGTGCCCTATGCTCCCTAAGCTGTGTTTTTTCGATGTTTCAGGACACACCGTACTCTTCTCCAGAGTGGCTGTTCGCAATTTACATCCCACCCATCAGCGTAGCAAGGCTGCCATTTCTCCATGGCCTGTCCTGCATTTCTGGTTTTGACACTTTTTGCAGCATGGCCCTTTTGACCGATGGGAAGCGAGACTTCTTTGTAGCGGTGATTTGCCTTTCCAGGTTGCTTGGTTGGCCAAAAAGGGCGTATGCGTTTTTTCCTGAATATATTCAGGAAAAAACGCATACGCCCTTTTTGGCCAAGGGCATCATTGTCGACGTTTTGCCGCTTTTCATGTGTTTTAAAGGCGATTCGAATCTACCTCCTGAAACCTGTTTCCTGCAATTCTGCCTTGCTTTCAAATCCTCTTCGTTGCCTTCCCTCAAAATATTTGTGGACGAGAGTTATCATTTATAACTCTGCAGGTTTGTGAATTGCAGTGCCCATGTGCTCCATTTTTCAACTGGCTTTTTTGGGAGCTGGCCGCAGAAGCGCGTGATTGCCTCAGGCCCTATTCTGGTTCTGGGCGGCAGGCTGAGCCTGTGGTTAATTCTTCTTCCTGATGGGAAAATAGAGTGACCTGTGCCTGTCCCAAAACCTAGATCTAGTCTCTCATTGGTTGCCCCTCTTCCCATTCATCCTTAGGACAAACTGCAACCTGTAAGGAACAGGAGGTTAAAGGTGCTGATTCTCCAAGTAGGGAGATTGCTAGTAAAGAAGCTGGAATGGCGAACCCAAGCACACGGTGTTGAGAAATGAGGTGCGTTTTAGAAACCTTTCAAAATCACACGGTGTACCATCTTCTGGGTTTCTCATGCATGTTTTCGATGTAGGAAGATGCCCTTGAACTTGGAGATTTGGGACCCATGGGATGGGTACCACGCAGTATTACTTTAAAGGGTCTGCGTTGGCTCACCCAACCTCACCAAACCTCTCAGCCCCAAGAGTGTCCACCCTTATGTCTCATCCAGCTGTGGGTCTAGATATGGTCAATCCAGGTTGAGTCACAGCCCCTGAATGAATTTTGTAAGAACTTCTCTCTCTTATACTGTCTTTGTTTCATGGGTTTTTAAAACTAATTTATTTTTATAATGGGGTTTAGCTGCTTTTCACGGCTGTGTTTATGCGGCTTTACACCCACTTGACTCACTTCCAGAGAGATATCAATACATAAGTTATAAGATTCTCACTAGTCAGATATATTCTTGTGCAGTGAATAGGGGGTGTTGAGTCCAGTTCACTTAGCAAGGAGTAGGTCTTGTCTATAACATATTGGGTGTATGGAACGGTATCAGAGCTAATTTGAAACCCTTTTTTTATGCATCACCCCACCTCACCTTTCCCGTTAAGCAGCCATAGTGTGTTTTCTAAACGTGTGACTCTGTTCTGTTTTGTAATTCAGTTCAAGTGTAGCGGTTTTTACATTCCCTCTATAAGTGATAGCTTATGATAAGTGTCTTTTTCTGTGTGACTTATTTCACTTAGAATCGTCGTACATAAGTCCACTCATCTTGCTTCTACTAGCCTTATGACATTGATTTCATGTCTGAGTGATATTGCATTGTACATAAGGACCACGACTTCTTTATCCATTTTTCTCTTTCCTGGGATATTTAAGGTGTCATGAAGTGGAGGTTCTTGTCAACAGAGCAGCCCTAAACTTTGGGGTGCCTGTGTCTTGCTGATTTTTAGTTTTCCCAATTTCTACGCCCATGAGTGGACGTGCCCTATTCTCCCTAAGCTGTGTGTTTTAGATGTTTCAGGACACACCGTACACTTCTCCAGAGTGTCTGTTGGCAATTTACATCCCGCCCATCAGCGTAGCAAGGCTGCCATTTCTCCATGGCCTGTCCTGCATTTGTGGTTTTGACACTTTTTGCAGCATGACCCTTTTGACCGATGGGAAGCGAGACTTCTTTGTAGCGCTGATTTGCCTTTCCAGGTTGCTTGGTTGGCCAAAAAGGGCGTATGCGTTTTTTCCTGAATACATTCAGGAAAAAACGCATACGCCCTTTTTGGCCAAGGGCATCATTGTCGACGTTTTGCCGCTTTTCATGTGCTTTAAAGGCGATTCGAATCTACCTCCTGAAACCTGTTTCCTGCAATTCTGCCTTGCTTTCAAATCCTCTTCGTTGCCTTCCCTCAATATATTTGTGGACGAGAGTTATCATTTATAACTCTGCAGGTTTGTGAATTGCAGTGCCCATGTGCTCAATTTTTCAACTGGCTTTTTTCGGAGCTGGCCGCAGAAGCGCGGGATTGCCTCAGGCACTATTCTGGTTCCCAGCGGCAGGCTGAGCCTGTGCTTAATTCTTCTTCCTGATGGGAAAATAGAGTGACCTGTGCCTGTCCCAACACCTACATCTAGTCTCTCATTGGTTGCCCCTCTTCCCGTTCATCCTCAGGACAAATTGCAACCTGTACAGAACAGGAGGTTAAAGGTGTTGATTCTCCAAGTAGGGAGACTGCTAGTAAAGTAGCTGGAATGGCGAACCCGAGCACAAGGAGATGAGAAATGAGGTGCGTTTTAGAAAATTTTCCCGATCACATGGTGTACCATCTTCTGGGTTTCTCATGCATGTTTTCAATGCAGGAAGATGCCCTTAAAACTGGAGATTTGGGACCCATGGGATGGGTACCACGCAGTATTACCTTAAAGGGTCTGTGTTTGCTCACCCAACCTCACCAAACCTGTCAGCCCCAAGAGTGTCCACCCTTAGGTCTCATCCAACTGTGGGTCTAGATATTTTCAATCCAGGTTGCATCACAGCCCCTGAACTAATTGTGTAAGAATTTCTCTCTCTTTCACTGTCTTTGTTTTACGGGTTTCTACAAGTAATTTATTTTTATAATGGGGTTTAGCTGCTTTTCACGGTTGTGTTTATGCGGCTTTACACCCACTTGACACTCTTCCAGAGAGATATCAATACATAGGTTTTAAGATTCTCACTAGTCAGATATATACTTGTGAGGTGAATAGGGGGTGTTGAGTCCAGTTCACTGAGCAAGGAGTAGGTCTTGTCTATTACATATTGGGTGTATGGAACGGTATCTGATCTAATTTGAAACCCTTGTTTTACGCATCACACCACCTCATCTTTCCCGTTAAGCAGCCATAGTGTGTTTTCTAAACGTGTGACTCTGTTCTCTTTTGTAATTCAGTTCAAGTGTAGCAGTTTTTACATTCCCTCTATACGTGATAGATTATGATAAGTGTCTTTTTCTGTGTGACTTATTTCACTTAGAGTCGTCGTACCTAAATCCACTCATCATGCTGCTACTAGCCTTATGACATTGATTTCATGGCTGAGTGATATTCCATTGTACATAAGGACCACAACTTCTTTATCCATTTTTCTCTTTCCTGGGATATATAAGGTGTCATGAAGTGGAGGTTCTTGTCAACAGAGCAGCCCTAAACTTTGGGGTGCCTGTGTCTTGCTGATTTTTAATTTTCCCAATTTATACGCCCATGAGTGGAAGTGCCCTATGTTCCCTAAGCTGTGTTTTTTTGATGTTTCACGCCACACCGTACACTTCTCCAGAGCGGTTGCTGGCAATTTACATCCCGCCCATCAGTGTAGCAAGGCTCACATTTCTCCATGGCCTGTCCTGCTTCTGTGGTTTTGACACTTTTTTCAGCATGGCCCTTTTGACCAATGGGAAGCGAGACTTCTTTGTAGCGCTGATTAGCCTTTCCAGGTTGCTTGGTTGGCCAAACAGGGCGTATGCATTTTTTCCTGAATATATTCAGGAAAAAACGCATACGCCCTGTTTGGCCAAGGGCATCATTGTCGAAGTTTTGCCGCTTTTCATGTGCTTTAAAGGCGATTCGAATCTACCTCCTGAAACCAGTTTCCTGCAATTCTGCCTTGCTTTCAAATCCTCTTCGTTGCCTTCCCTCAATATATTTGTGGACGAGAGTTATCATTTATAACTCTGCAGGTTTGTGAATTGCAGTGCCCATGTGCTCCATTTTTCAACTGGCTTTTTTGGGAGCTGGCCGCAGAAGCGCGGGATTGCATCAGGCCCTATTCTGGTTACCGGTGGTAGGCTGAGCCTGTGGTTAATGCTTCTTCCTGATGGGAAAATAGAGTGACCTGTGCCTGTCCCAACACCTAGATCTAGTCTCTCATTGGTTGCCCCTCTTCCCATTCATCCTTAGGACAAATTGCAACCTGTATGGAACAGGAGGTTAAAGGTGCTGATTCTCCAAGTAGGGAGATTGCTAGTAAAGTAGCTGGAATGGCGAACCCGAGCACAAGGAGGTGAGAAATGAGGTGCGTTTTAGAAACCTTTCAAAATCACACGGTGTACCATCTTCTGGGTTCCTCATGCAAGTTTTCGATGTAGGAAGATGCCCTTGAACCTGGAGATTTGGGACCCATGGGATGGGTACCACGCAGTATTACTTTAAAGGGTCTGCGTTTGCTCACCCAACCTCACCAAACCTGTCAGCCCCAAGAGTGTCCACCCTTAGGTCTCATCCACCTGTTGGTCTAGAATTGGTCAATCCAGTTTGCATCACAGCCTATGAACGAATTGTTTAAGAACTTCTCTCTCTTTCACTGTCTTTGTTTTACGGGTTTTTACAAGTAATTTATTTTTATAATGGGGTTTAGCTGCTTTTCACGGCTGTGTTTATGCGGCTTTACACCCACTTGACACACTTCCAGAGAAATATGAATACATAGGTTTTAAGATTCTTACTAGTCAGATATATACTTGTGCGGTGAATAGCGGGTGTTGAGTCCAGTTCACTGAGCAAGGAGTAGGTCTTGTCTATTACATATTGTGTGTATGGAACGGTATCTGATCTAATTTGAAACCCTTGTTTTATGCATCACCCCACCTCATCTTTCCCGTTAAGCAGCCATAGTGTGTTTTCTAAACGTGTGACTCTGTTCTCTTTTGTAATTCAGTTCAAGTGTAGCAGTTTTTACATTCCCTCTATACGTGATAGATTATGATAAGTGTCTTTTTCTGTGTGACTTATTTCACTTAGAGTCGTCGTACCTAAATCCACTCATCATGCTGCTACTAGCCTTATGACATTGATTTCATGGCTGAGTGATATTCCATTGTACATAAGGACCACAACTTCTTTATCCATTTTTCTCTTTCCTGGGATATATAAGGTGTCATGAAGTGGAGGTTTTTGTCAACAGAGCAGCCCTAAACTTTGGGGTGCCTGTGTCTTGCTGATTTTTAATTTTCCCAATTTATACGCCCATGAGTGGAAGTGCCCTATGTTCCCTAAGCTGTGTTTTTTTGATGTTTCACGCCACACCGTACACTTCTCCAGAGCGGTTGCTGGCAATTTACATCCCGCCCATCAGTGTAGCAAGGCTCACATTTCTCCATGGCCTGTCCTGCTTCTGTGGTTTTGACACTTTTTTCAGCATGGCCCTTTTGACCAATGGGAAGCGAGACTTCTTTGTAGCGCTGATTAGCCTTTCCAGGTTGCTTGGTTGGCCAAACAGGGCGTATGCGTTTTTTCCTGAATATATTCAGGAAAAAACGCATACGCCCTGTTTGGCCAAGGGCATCATTGTCGAAGTTTTGCCGCTTTTCATGTGCTTTAAAGGCGATTCGAATCTACCTCCTGAAACCAGTTTCCTGCAATTCTGCCTTGCTTTCATATCCTCTTCGTTGCCTTCCCTCAATATATTTGTGGACGAGAGTTATCATTTATAACTCTGCAGGTTTGTGAATTGCAGTGCCCATGTGCTCCATTTTTCAACTGGCTTTTTTGGGAGCTGGCCGCAGAAGCGCGGGATTGCCTCAGGCCCTATTCTGGTTACCGGTGGTAGGCTGAGCCTGTGGTTAATTCTTCTTCCTGATGGGAAAATAGAGTGTCCTGCGCCTGTCCCAACACCTAGATCTAGTCTCTCATTGGTTGCCCCTCTTCCCATTCATCTTTAGGACAAATTGCAACCTGTATGGAACAGGAGGTTAAAGGTGCTGATTCTCCAAGTAGGGAGATTTCTAGTAAAGTAGCTGGAATGGAGAACCCGAGCACAAGGAGGTGAGAAATGAGGTGCGTTTTAGAAACCTTTCAAAATCACACGGTGTACCATCATCTGGGTTCCTCATGCAAGTTTTCGATGTAGGAAGATGCCCTTGAACCTGGAGATTTGGGACCCATGGGATGGGTACCACGCAGTATTACTTTAAAGGGTCTGCGTTTGCTCACCCAACCTCACCAAACCTGTCAGCCCCAAGAGTGTCCACCCTTAGGTCTCATCCACCTGTTGGTCTAGAATTGGTCAATCCAGTTTGCATCACAGCCTATGAACGAATTGTTTAAGAACTTCTCTCTCTTTCACTGTCTTTGTTTTACGGGTTTTTACAAGTAATTTATTTTTATAATGGGGTTTAGCTGCTTTTCACGGCTGTGTTTATGCGGCTTTACACCCACTTGACACACTTCCAGAGAAATATGAATACATAGGTTTTAAGATTCTTACTAGTCAGATATATACTTGTGCGGTGAATAGGGGGTGTTGAGTCCAGTTCACTGAGCAAGGAGTAGGTCTTGTCTATTACATATTGTGTGTATGGAACGGTATCTGTGCTAATTTGAAACCCTTGTTTTATGCATCACCCCACCTCACCTTTCCCGTTAAGCAGCCATAGTGTGTTTTCTAAACGTGTGACTCTGTTCTCTTTTGTAATTCAGTTCAAGTGTAGCGGTTTTTACATTCCCTCTATAAGTGATAGCTTACGATAAGTGTCTTTTTCTTTGTGACTTATTTCACTTAGAGTCGTCGTACCTAAATCCACTCATCATGCTGCTACTAGCCTTATGACATTGATTTCATGTCTGAGTGATATTCCATTGTACATAAGGACCACAACTTCTTTATCCATTTTTCTCTTTCCTGGGATATTTAAGGTGTCATGAAGTGGAGGTTTTTGTCAACTGAGCAGCCCTAAACTTTGGGGTGCCTGTGTCTTGCTGATTTTTAGTTTTCCCAATTTATACGCCCATGAGTGGAAGTGCCCTATGCTCCCTAAGCTGTGTTTTTTCGATGTTTCAGGACACACCGTACACTTCTCCAGAGTGGCTGTTGGCAATTTTCATACCGCCCATCAGCGTGGCAAGGCTCCCATTTCTCCTTGGCCTGTCCTGCATTTGTGGTTTTGACACTTTTTTCAGCATGGCCCTTTTGACGGATTGGAAGCGAGACTTCTTTGTAGCGCTGATTTGCCTTTCCAGGTTGCTTGGTTGGTCAAAAAGGGCGTATGCGTTTTTTCCTGAATATATTCAGGAAAAAACGCATACGCACTTTTTGGCCAAGGGCATCATTGTCGACGTTTTGCCGCTTTTCATGTGCTTTAAAGGCGATTCGAATCTACCTCCTGAAATGTGTTTCCTGCAGTTCTGCCTTGCTTTCAAATCCTCTTCGTTGCCTTCCCTCAATATATTTGTGGACGAGAGTTATCATTTATAACTCTGCAGGTTTGTGAATTGCACTGCCCATATGCTCCATTTTTCAACTGGCTTTTTTGGGAGCTGGCCGCAGAAGTGCGGGATTGCCTCAGGCCCTATTCTGGTTCCGGGCGGCAGGCTGAGCCTGTGGTTATTTCTTCTTCCTGATGGGAAAATAGAGTGACCTGTGCCTGTCCCAACACCTAGATCTAGTCTCTCATTGGTTGCCCCTCTTCCCGTTCATCCTCAGGACAAATTGCAACCTGTATGGAACAGGAGCTTAAAGGTGCTGTTTCTCCATGTAGGGAGATTACTAGTTAAGAAGCTGGAATGGCGAACCCGAGCACAAGGAGATGAGAAATGAGGTGCGTTTCAGAACCCTTTCCCGATCAGACGGTGTACCATGATCTGGGTTACTCATGCATGTTTTCGATGTAGGAAGATGCCCTTGAACCTGGAGATTTGGGACCCATGGGATGGGTACCACGCAGTATTACTTTAAAGGGTCAGCGTTTGCTCACCCAACCTCACCAAACCTCTCAGCCCCAAGAGTGTCCACCCTTATGTCTCATCCAGCTGTGGGTCTAGATATGGTCAATCCAGGTTGCATCACAGCCCCTGAACGAATTTTGTAAGAATTACTCTCTCTTACACTGTCTTTGTTTTACGGGTTTTTAAAAGTAATTTATTTTTAAAATGGGTTTTAGCTGCTTTTCACGGCTGTGTTTATGCCGCTTTACACTCACTTGACTCTCTTCCAGAGAGAGATCAATACATAGGTTTTCAGATTCTTACTACTCAGATATATTCTTGTGCGCTGAATAGGGGGTGTTGAGTCTAGTTCACTGAGCAAGGAGTAGGTCTTGTCTACTACATATTGGGTTTATGGAACGGTATCTGAGCTAATTTGAAACCCTTGTTTTATGCATCACCCCACCTCACCTTTCCCGTTAAGCAGCCATAGTGTGTTTTTAAAATGGGTGACTCTGTTCTGTTTTGTAATTCAGTTTAAGGGTAACGGTTTTTACATTCCCTCTATAAGTGATAGCTTATGATAAGTGTCTTTTTCTGTGTGACTTATTTCACTTAGAATCGTCGTACCTAAATCCACTCATCATGCTGCTACTAGCCTTATGATATTGATTTCATGGCTGAGTGATATTCCATTGTACATAAGTTCCACAACTTCTTTACCATTTTTCTCATCCCTGGGATATTTAAGATGTACACAAGTGGAGGTTCTTGTAACCAGAGCAGCCCTAAACTTTGGGGTGTCTGTGTCTTGTTGATTTTAATTTTTCCAATTTATACGCCCATGAATGGATGTGCCCCTTTCTCTCTAGCTGTGTTTTTTAGATGTTTTAGGAAACACCGAACCGTTCTCCAGAGTCGCCATTGGCAATTTACATCCCGACCATCAGTGTAACAATGCTCCCTTTCCTCCCTGGCCTCTCCTGTATTTTTTTTACACTTTTTTAGGAAGGCCCTTTTGACCGATGGGAAGTGAGACTTCTTTGTAGTGCTGCATTGCATTTCCGGCTTGCTTGGTTGGCCAAAAAGAGCCTATGCGTTTTTTCCTGAATTTATTCAGAAAAAAACACATATGCTCTTTTTGGCCATGTGCATCGTTGTCGACTTTTGGCCGCTTTTCATGTGCTTTAGGGGCTATTCGAATCTAACTCCTGAAATCTGTTTCCTGCAATTCTGCCTTGCTTTCCAATCCTGTTCGTTGCCTTCCCTCAATATAGTTTTGGACGATAGTTATAATTTATAACTCTGCAGGTTTGTGAATTGCAGTGCCCCTGAGCTCCATTTTTCAACTCGCTTTTTTGGGAGCTGTCCGCAGAACCGCTGGTTTGCTTCTGGCCCTACTGTGGTTCCCGGTGGCAGGCTAAGCCTTTGCTTAATTCTTCTTCCTGATTGGAAATTAGAGTGACATGTGCCTGTCCGAACATCTAGGGCTTGGCTCTCCTTGTTTCTCCTCCTTCCCCTTCTTCCTTTGGAAAAATTCCAAATTTTGTGCAACTGGATGTTGAAGGTGCTGACATCCTCAGGTGGGGAGATTTTAAGGAAAAAGGCTGGAGGTGTGAACCCGACAACCAGGAAATTAGGAGTTTTGGTGCCTTTTCCAAAAGCTCCCTGATCCAACCGTGTTCCATCTTCTGGGTGTCACAGGCATGTTTTAGCTGTAGGAAAGGTCCCGTGTATGTAAGGAGAACACCAGGGATTTTTCCAAATCAGTGTCTCCCCGAACTCCAATCTGGGGAATTTTTAAGCTACTGGTACATGTGTGTTCATTAAGGGACTTGGGCCGTAGGCAGAGTCCGAACTTTAGATGATTGAAGTCTTCAGGTTCAGAAACGCTCACCATCGGCCTCCTTTAGTTTCCATTTTATCTGTAGTTGATAGATGATGTCGATATAGATATCTATTGTTTTTCAGATTATTTCCCCTTAGGGGTCATTACAAAATATTGAGTATAGTTCCCTGTGTTATACAGTAGTTCCTTGTTGATGATATATTTTATACATAGCAGTGTGTATATGTTAATCTGAAACTGTTAATTTATCCCTCCTCCCACCTTTCCCCTTTGGTAATAAAAAATATAAGATTTTATACTTCTCAGAAATCTAGGAGCTGAAAGAGAGGTATCATTTTCAATGGAAAATCAGTCAAAACAAGGTTGAAACTTCAACCAAGATTATTAGATGTACATCCTTGGAAAGAAATCACTGCATTTCTCTACTGTTGACCTGACAAATAAGACAAACCCCTCCACTGAACTTGCTTATAATAAAGTGATGGAAATATCAAATGGAAGTCTTAGAAACATCTTATTTTACACGAGCCTTATACACTGCTCTATGTTAATTACAGTTTGGCTCGCACATCTGTTCTTTGAAGTTACAATGTTCTCAAATTCTGTTACTGATCCTGCAGAGTGGGCCCCAACAAGGGTCTCCCTGCCTAGTGTCATTGGAGCCAACAGATCGAGACTGACTTTGGTTCAGAAGCAAAGGAAAACTTTATATTTTGATCAGAGAATGGAGAGGTGAGAGTGTGTGCTCCCCTGCGGGTTGTGGGCCGGGCTGCTGTGTAGAGATCCTGGCAGCGTCAGCGGGAGGGAGTGGGCGGAGCTCTCGAGGGCCGGGTTGGCTGGAGCTCAGGCTCTATGTCGCAGAGTCTGCACGGGGCCCCACGAGCTGAGGTGTCGGCCCAGCCATTTTGCACTAGGAAATCGGGTCTGAAGTGTCGGGTGTGGGACCTCTGCATGTGGAAACCTAGGAGCAAGTGAAATTAGACAAAGCACAAAGGAAAAAATGCTTAGACTTTATTTTATTGCCCAGATTCTATTTTCATCTCCCAGGAATTTTTCATGGGCTTTGCCAGTGACAAAGCCCTCCTCTGCCTTTTGTCCCATTCCTCATTCTTGGGGTGCTGAGGGTGCAGACACCTCTTCTGTAAATGCTTCGTGCTGAGTTGGGTGTCCTCATACCCGGGGCGAGGGGGAGGACTTCTCCCAAGCAGCCTCCAGGTGAGGTTGATTGTCCCCAGGCCTCCTCCCTCACTGCTCGTCTGCCTGAGCACCAGCATTGGAAGTTTTATAGATTCTAATGACCTTTAAGGGTCCAGGAAAGAGATGTGCAGAGACGCTGGGGGGGGGGTGGGCCGTTTTACCCTGCTCCACATTGGTTCGGCCCCTTAGGCTGACAGTTCCTGCTAGCCTAGATGCTCTGACCAGTAGTCTGCACTTTCTTCAGTTAGGCCACTGAATTAACGTACAAACAACACCAGGTGTCAGAGCCCTGCTTGCTCAACTCCCAGACAGTCCAGGGCCGGTGGTGATCCAGGACCTTGACGGCCACTCAGTCAACGGCCTTTTGAAGTAGCCAGGAGTACAGCCGGTCTCATTGGCCGCCGTCACCGCGGTGTCTGTAGGCTTTTCTATGTTGGCAGCGTTATTTACGGTTCCCCTGCCAAGTTTATTAGCTCCGCTCTGGGTGCAGTAAGTCCTGTAAGCAATAGTCTGCTCTTTTGGGACACACTCTTGTTGTTTTCTGAGAGAAGCTCCAGGTCAAGTGATGGTCAAACGAGTCGTCATGGGGGCCCATTGCTCCAGGTTTTCTCTCTGGAGGTTGGTGTTGGAGCGCCTCCTCACTCGAGGTCATTGTGCCCACGGAGCAATCCCTGCAACTTCAGGGCATGGTGGGTGGTTAGGATCACCAAGTGGCGTCCTTTTCCCTTAGGAGGGAGCTGGCCTTGTGGGCTGCTGATTTCCAGGTTTTTAGATACCCCCAGTATCCTGGTCGGATGGGGTGGCTGGCCAATGCCTGGAGGGCATTCTTGCATTGTTCCATTTCAAGTGGTCCCAGTTTTTGCACTAATACTCCAAGGGCGATTCGCCTTGGACCAGGAATGTAAAGGTCAAAGGGTTTAGCTAACTTAGGGAGGTCCAGGGCAAGGATCTGAACTGACTGCTCTTTCCATTCTTGAAAGGCCGCTTCTGGATTCTATTCAAAAGGATCATCATCTTTTCCTTTCAGTGTTTCATATAGAGGCCCAGCTATTAGACTGTAGTTAGGGATCCAGATGCAGCAAACCCCGGTCTCCCCAGGAACCCCTAAGCTGTCTTCTAGTTTCAGGAAGGGTGAGGCTGCAAATGGCTTCTTCCCTTTCCTGGGGTGGGCTTTTCCGACCTTCTGTGCGAATGAAGCCCAGGAAGGTCACCTTAGTTTGTGATATTTGAGCCTTTTTCTTGGACACCTTCTATCTTTTATTGGCTAGGTATTTCAGAGGCCTCCTTAGTCGGGCTGGTGATCAGAATGTCATCTGCATATTGAAGGAGGGTTCCCTTCTCCAGAGGTAGATTTTTTAGGTCTTTAGCTAACGTTTCCCCAAAGATGGTGTGGGAATTTTTGAACCCCTGGGGCAGGACGGCCCAGCAGTATTGTTTTTGTTGTATGTTGAGTCCTGCCACTCACAGCCAAAATTTCTTGTGACTCTGGGACGAATGGAATACAGAAGAAGGCATCATTGAAGTCTAATACAGAATACCATGTCCTGGTGGATGGTAGAATGACCAGCAGGGTGTAGGAATTAGGAACTACTAGATGTATATCCTCTGTGGCTTCACTGACTGTCCTGGCGTCCTCTACCAGGTCCCCAGCAGCTCACGGGGCTCTTGTGGTCAGGTCCCTCCCAGGATATGGAGCTCACCTGGGCAGGTACCCAGCAGCCCACGGGGCTGTGGTGGTTAGGCCCCTCCCAGGATATGGAGCTCACCTGGGCAGGTACCCAGCAGCCCATGGGGCCATCATGGTCAGGCCCCTCCCAGGATATGGAGCTCACCTGGGCAGGTACGCAGCAGCCCACGGGGCTCTCGTGGGCATGCCCCTCCCTGGATATGGAACTCCCGTGAACAGGTACCCCGACAGGGCTGGGCACACAGGAACTGTGCACATAGCCCTCATTTCAGAGCACCCCCAGCACACCTGTCACTCAGAGCTGACACAGAGCACCTCAGAGCAGAGCTTGAACTAATAAACAGCAGCTCCAACAGGTCTGTGACCCTAGGCTTCACTCTGTGCGGCCTCCCTCTGCCTGGTCTTCTAGGGGCTTCCACAGCAGCCGGGGCACCAGGCCTCTGTTTCCACCCACCACCCCTCCTCTCCCTGACTCCTGGGTTCCTCTCATTAGCAGAGGGTCTTCTTGAAGTTGTCTCCCACTCATGGACCAGATAAAATGATTAGAAAACAAGCCAGGGCTGCCGCCCCTTATCTATCCTGACTCTCGGGACCCTACACCTGTTCCTTGGATCTGGCCGGTGCAGCAAGGCCCATTTTCTGCAAATCTGAGCCCCTGAGGGGCGAGGATTGGCTGACCTGGGTAGCCTGACCCGGCCGGCCAGCCCTTCCCAGGTGTGCCTGGGTTGAGGTCAATATAAACACCCCTCCAGGCAGCAAAAGCCTCTGCAGCTGTGCCTGACGCCATATTCTCTGCCCCGTCAGCAGTCTCGGGGTTGGGCTGGTGGGAGGCAGTAGGGCCTACGGCTCTATGAGTGGCCCGTTGTGACTGGGGCTCTACTGGACTTTCTGCAGGAGTTGCCGGGCTGCCACCTGCTAAAGAAGAGGATGTGTCACCCATACTTGCTGCTGGAATTTCTCCCCGGGCAGAGGTAAGGAAGGAAAAAAGCAGTGGGGGCCGGGACAGGAGGGGTACCTCAGGCAGGGAAATGGAAAGTTTCCAGACGAGCGCCCGGGGCCAGGACCATCCTGGCTGGCCTGCAGGCACCAAGTCGGCCTGCGTGCTGTCGCTGGTGTGACTCCAAGCCCCTTCCTCTAGTTTTTAGTCTTTGCACACATTCAGGTGTTTTACCTGGGAACGGTGGGAAAAGTTCAGCAGCAGCTGGCCTGGGGCTCAGCTCACGTTTAGTCAGAGACGCCTCCTCACGGTCCCCCAGCTTTGCAATGAGGACGCTCCTTGTGTGGGGGCTGCTGGCTGCATGGGAGATGATTCCCCACCTGTGACCAACTTAAGAATTGTTTACCACTGGAGCAAGTGCGCTGATAGGGTTTTCCTCTGTATGACCAGTGGGTTCAGTTTTTTTTTTTTCTTTTTTGGTTCAAGGTAAGTTTTATTCCTCTTTTTGTATTTATGGATATAAGCATGGAAATCATTCATTCATATAAATACGTCTATGGGAAGGACAGAACTTTTTTTTTTCTGTTTTATTTTCTTAAGTATTATTTATTTTTTAATTTTTGAATTTATTTTATTCATTTTTTTATACAGCAGGCTCTTATTGGTTATCTATTTTATACATATAAGTGTATATATGTCAATCCCAGGGTCGCAATTCATCCCACCACCACCACCCTGCCACTTTCCCCCCTTGGTGTCCATACATTTGTTCTCTACATCTGTGTCTCTATTTCTGCCTTGCAAACCAGTTCATCTTTACCATTTTTCTAGGTTCTACATGTATGCGTTAATATACGATATTTGTTTTTCTCTTTCTGACTTACTTCACTCTGTATGACAGTCTCTAGATCTATCCACGTCTCTACAAATGACCCAATTTCATTCCTTTTTATGGCTGAGTAATATTCCATTTTATATATGTAGCACATCTTTTCCGTTCGTCTGTCTATGGGCATTTAGGTTGCTTCCATGACCTGGCTATTGTAAATAGTGCTGCAATGAATATTGTGGTGAATATGTCTTTTTGAATTATGGTTTTCTCTGGGTATATGGCCAGTAGTGGGATTGCTGGGTCATATGGTAATTCTATTTTTAGTTTTTTAAGGAACCTCCATACTGTTCTCCATAGTGACTGTATCAATTTACATTCCCACAAATAGTGTAAGAGGGTTCCCTTTCCTCCACACCCTCTCCAGCATTTGTTGTTTGTAGATTTTCTGATGATGCCCATTCTAACTCGTGTGAGGTGATACCTCATTGTAGTTTTGGTTTATATTTCTCTAATAATTAGTGATGTTGAGTAGCTTTTCATGTGTTTCTTGGTCATCTGTATGTCTTCTTGGGACAAATGTCTATTTACGTCATCTGCCCATTTTTGGATTGGTTTGTTTGGTTTTTTACTGTTGAGCTGCATGAGCTGTTTATATACATTGGAGATTAATCCTTTGTCCATTGATTCGTTTGCAAATATTTTCTCCCATTCTGAGGGTTGTCTTTTCGTCTTGTTTGTAGTTTCCTTTGCTTTGCAAAAGCTTTTAGGTTTCATTTGCTCCCCTTTTTTTTTTTTTTTTTTTTTTTTTTTATTTCATTACTCTAGGAGGTGGATCAAAAAATATCTTGCTGTGATTTATGTCAAAGAGTATTCTTCCTATGTTTTCCTCTAAGAGTTTTATAGTGTCCGGTCTTACATTTCGGTCTCTAATCCATTTGGAGTTTATTTTTTGTGTATGGTGTTAGGGAGTGTTCTAATTTCATTCTTTTACATGTAGCTGTCCATTTTTCCCAGCACCACTTATTGAAGAGACTGTCTTTTCTCCATTGTATACCCTTGCCTCCTTTGTCATAGATTAGTGGGCCATAGGTGTGTAGGTTTATCTCTGGGCTTTCTTTTTTTTTTTTTTTTTCTTTTACATCTTTATTGGAGTATAATTGCTTTACAATTGTGTGTTAGTTTCTGCTGTATAAAAAAGTGAATCAGCTATGCGTATACATATAACACCATATCCCCTCCCTCTTGCACCTCCCTCTCACTCCCTTATCCCACCCTTTTAGGTGGTCACAAAGCACAGAGCTGATCTCCCTGTGCTATGTGGCTGCTTCCCAGTAGCTATCAATTTTACATTTGGTAGTGTATATATGTCCATACCACTCTCTCACTTTGTCCCAGCTTACCCTTCCCTCTCCCCATGTCCTCAAGTCCTTTCTCTACGTCTGTGTCCTTAATCCTTTCCTGCCCCTAGGTTCTTCATAAACTTTTTTTTTTTAGATTCCATATATATGTGTTAGCATACGGTATTTGTTTTTCTCTTTCTGACTTACTTCACTCTGTAGGACAGACTCTAGATCCATCCACCTCACTAAAAATAACTCAATTTCGTTTCTTTTTATGGCTGAATAATGTTCCATTGTATATATGTGCCACATCTTCTTTATCCATTTATCTGTTGATGGACACTTAGGTTGCTTCCATGTCCTGGCTATTGTAAATAGAGCTACAGTGAACATTGTGGTACATGACTCTTTTTGAATTATGGTTTTCTCAGGGTAAATGTCCAGGAGTGGGTTTGCTGGGTTGTATGGTAGTTCTATTTTTAGTTTTTAAGGAAGCCCCATACCGTTCTACCTAGTGGCTATATCAATTTACATTCCCACCAACAGTGCAAGAGGGTTCCCTTTTCTCCAATAAATGCCTCTCCAGCATTTACTGTTGGTAGATTTTTTGATGATGGCCATTCTGACTGGTGTGAGGTGATACCTCACTGTAGTTTTGATTTGCATTTCTCTAATGATTAGTGATGCTCAGCATCCTTTCATGTGTTTGTTGGCAACCTGTATATCTTCTTTGGAGAAATTTCTATTTAGGTCTTCTGCCCATTTTTGGATTGGGTTGTTTGGTTTTGTGATATTGAGCTACATGAGCTGCTTTTTGTAGATTAATCCTTTGCCATTTGCTTCATTTGAAAATATTTTCTCCCATTCTGATGGTTGTCTTTTCATCTTGCTTAAGTTTTCCTTTGCTGTGCAAAAGAATTTATGTTTCATTCGGTCCCATTTTTTAATTTTTGTTTTTATTTCCATTTCTCTAGGAGGTGGGTCAAAAAGGATCTTGCTATGATTTATGTCATAGACTGTTCTGCTTATGTTTTCTTCTAAGAGTTTTATAGTGGCTGGTCTTATATTTAGGTCTCTAATCCATTTTGAGTTATTTTTGTGTATGGTGTTAGGGAGTGTACTAATTTCATTCTTTTACATGTAGCTGTCCAGTTTTCCCAACACCACTTACTGAAGACACTGTCTTTTCTCCATTGTATACCCTTGCCTCCTTTGTCATAGATTAGTTAACCATAGGTACGTGGGTTTATCTCTGTGCTTTCTATCCTTTTCTATTGACCTATATTTCTGTGTTTGTGTCAGTACCATATTATCTTGATTACTGTAGCTTTGTAATATAGTCTGAAGTCTGGAAGTCTGATTCCTCGAGCTCTTTTTTTTCCCCCTCAAGACTGCTTTGGCTATCCAGGGTCTTTTGTGTCTCCCTACAAATTTTAAGATTTTTTTTTCTTGTTCTGTAGAAAATGCCAAAGGTATTTTGATCGGGATTGCATTGAATCTGTAGATTGCTTTGGGTAGTATAGTCATTTTCACAATATTGATTCTTCTAATCCAAGGACATGGTATATGTCTCCATCTGTTTATATCATCTTTGATTTCTTTCATCAGTGTCTTATAGTTTTCTGAGTACAGGTCTTTTACTTCCTTAGGTAGGTTTATTCCTAGGTATTTTATTCTTTTTGTTGCAGTGGTAATGGGATTGTTTCCTTAATTTCTCTTTCTGATCTTTCATTGTTAGTGTGTAGGAATGCAAGCAATTTCTGTGCATTAATTTTGTATCCTGCAACTTTACCAAATTCATTGATTAGCTCCAGTGGTTTTCTGGTGGCATCTTTAAGATTCTCTATCTATGATATCATGTCATCTGCAAACAGTGACAATTTTACTTCTTCTTTTCCGTTTTGTATTCCTTTTATTTCTTTTTCTTCTCTGATTGCCATGGCTAGGACTTCCAAAACTATGTTGAATAGCAGTGGTGAGAGTGGACATCCTCGTCTTGTTCCTGATCTTAGAGGAAACGCTTTCAGTTTTTCACCATTGAGAATGCTGTTTGCTGTGGGTTTGTCATATATGGCCTTTATTATGTTGAGGTAGTTTCCGTCTATGCCCACACTCTGCAGAGTTTTTATCGTAAATGAGTGTTGAATTTTCTCAAAATCTTTTCCTTCATCTATTGAGATGACCATATGGTTTTATTCTACAATTTGTTAATATGGTGTATCACATTGATTTGTGTATATTGAAGAATCCTTGCATCCCTGGGATAAACCCCACTTGATCATGGTGTATGATCCTTTTAATGTGTTGTTCGATTCTGTTTGCTAGTATTTTGTTGAGGATTTTTGCATCTATATTCATCAGGGATATTGGTCTATAATTTTCTTTCCTTGTAGTATCTCTGTCTGATTTTGGTATCAGGGTGATGGTGGTCTCATAGAATGAGTTTGGGAGTGTTCCTTCCCCTGCAATTGTTTTGAAGAATTTGAGAAGGTTGGGTGTTAGCTCTTCTCTAAATGTTTGATAGAATTCACCTGTAATGCCATCTGGTTCTGGACTTTTGTTTGTTGGAAGATTTTTAATCACAGTTTCAATTTCATTGCTTGTGATAGGTTTGTTCATATTTTCTATTTCTTCCTGGTTCAGTCTTAGAAGGTTATACCTTTCTAAGAATTTGTCCATTTCTTCCAGATTGTCCATTTTATTGGCACAGAGTTGCTTGTAGTAGTCTCTTAGGATGCTTTGTATTCCTGTGGTGTCTGTTGTAACTTCTCCTTTTTCACTTCTAATTTTGTTGATTTGCGTCCTCTCCCTCTTTTTCTTGAGTGTGGCTAAAGGTTGATCATTTTTGCTTATCTTCTCAAAGAACCAGCTTTTAGTTTTGATGATCTTTGCTTCCGTTTTCTTTGTTTCTATTTCATTTATTTCTGCTCTGATCTTTAGGATTTCTTTCCTTCTACTAACTTTGGGTTTTGTTCTTCTTTCTCTAGTTCCTCTAGGTGTAAGGTTAGATTGTTTATTTGAGATTTTTCTTGTTTCTTGAGGTAGGCTTGTATTGCTATAAACTTCCCTCTTAGAACTCCTTTTGCTGCATCCCATAGGTTTTGGATCATCGTGTTTTGGTTGTCATTTGTCTCTAGGTAGTTTTTGATTTCCCCTTTGATTTCTTCAGTGATCTCTTGGTTATTTAGTAACGTATTGTTTAGCCTCCATGTGTTTGTGTTTTTTACAGTTTTTTCCGTGTAATTGATTTCTAATCTCATAGCATTGTGGTCGGAACAGCTGCTTGATATGATTTCAGTTTTCTTAAATTTACTGAGGCTTTATCTGTGACCCAAGATGTGATCTATCCTGGAGAATGTTCCGTGTGCAGTTGAGAAGAACGTGTAATCTGCTGTTTTTGGATGGAATGTCCTATAAATATCAATGAACTCTATCTGGTCTATTGTGTCATTTAAAGCTTGTGTTTCCTTATTAATTTTCTGTCTGGCTGATCTCCACTGGTGTAAGTGAGCTGTTAAAGTCCCCCGCTATTATTGTGTTACTGTCGATTTCCTCTTTTATAGCTGTTAGCAGTTGCCTTATACATTGAGGTGCTCCTATGTTGGGTACATATATATTTATAATTGTTATATCTTCTTCTTGGATTGATCCCTTGACCATTATGTAGTGTCTTTCCTTGTCTCTTGTAACATTCTTTATTTTAAAGTCTATTTTATCTGATATGAGTATTGCTACTCCAGCTTTCTTTTGATTTTCATTAGCATAGAATATATTTTTCCATCGCCTCACTTTCAGTCTGTATGTGTCCCTAGGTCTGAAATGGGTCTCTTGTAGACAGCATATATATGGGTCTTGTTTTTGTATCCATTCAGCCAGTCTATGTCTTTTGGTTGGAACATTTAGTGCATTCACGTTTAAGGTAATTATCGATATGTATGTTCCTACTACTATTTTCTTAATTGTTATGGGTTTGTCTTGGTGGGTCCTTTTCTTCTCTTGTGTTTCCCACTTAGAGAAGTTCTTTTAGCATTTGGTGTAGAGCTGGTTGCATGGTGCTGAATTCTCTTAGCTTTTGCTTGTCTGTAAGGCTTTTGATTTCTCCATCAAATCTGAATGAGCTCTTTGCAGGGTGCAGTACCCTTGGTTGTAGGTTCTTCCCTTTCATCACTTTAAATTTATCATGCCACTTCCTTCTGGCTTGTAGATTTTCTGCTGAGAAATCAGCTGTTATCCTTATGGGATTTCCCTTGTATGTTATTTGTCATTTTTCCCTTGCTGCTTTCAATAATTTTTCTTTGTCGTTAATTTTTGTCAATTTGATTACTATGTGTCTTGTCATTTTTCTCCTTTGGTTTCTCCTGCCTGGGACACTCTGTGCTTCTGGACTTGGGTGGCTATTTCTTTTCCCATGCTAGGGAAGTTTTTGACCATAATCTCTTCAAATATATTCTCGGGTCCTTTCTCTCTCTCTTCTCCTTCTGGGACCCCTATAATGCGAATGTTGTTGCGTTTAATGTTGTCCCAGAGGACTCTTGGGGTGTCTTCATTTATTTTCATTCTTTTTCTTTATTCTGTTCCATGGCAGTGATTTCCACCTTTCTGTCTTCCAGGCCACTTATCCGTTCTTCTGCCACAGTTATTCTGCTACTGATTCCTTCTAGTGTATTTTTCATTTCAGTTATTACATTGTTCACCTCTGTTTGTTTGTTCTTTAATTCTTCTAGGTGTTTGTTCCTTAATTCTTCTAGGTCTTTGTTAAGCATTTCTTGTGTCTTCTCGATCTTTGCCTCCTTTCTTTTTCTAAGGTCTTGGCTCAACTTCACTATCATTATTCTGAATTCTTTTTCTGGAAGGTTCCCTATCTCCACCTCATTCCGTTTTTTTTCTGGGGTTTTATCTTGTTCCTTGATCTGGTATAAAGTCCTCTGCCTTTTCATTTTGTCTATCTTTCTGTGAATGTGGTTTTCCTTCCACAGGCTGCAGAATTGTAGTTCTTCTTGCTTCTGCTGTCTGCTCTCTGGTGGATGAGTCTATCTTAGAGGCTTGTGCAAGCTTCCTGATGGGAGGGACTGGTGGTGGGTAGAGCTGGGTGTTGCTTTGGTGGGCAGAGCTTTAATCCGCTTGTCTACGGATTAAATAAAACTTTAATAAAAAGTTGAATCTGCTTGTCTGCTGATGCATGGGGCTGGGTTCCCTCCCTGTTGGTTGTTTGGCCTGAGGCGACCCAGCACTGGAGCCTACCTTGCTCTTGTTGGGGCTAATGGCGGACTCTGGGAGGGCTCACACCAAGGAGTATTTCCCAGAACTTCTGCTGCCAGTGTTGTTGTCCTCACGGTGAGCCACAGCCACAGCCACCAGCTGCCTCTGCAGGAGACCCTCTAAAAGTAGCAGGTAGTTCTGGTCATTCTCCTACGGGGTCACTGCTCCTTCCCCTGGGTTCTGATGTGCACACTACTTTGTGTGTGCCCTCCAAGAGTGGAGTATCTGAGTGGAGTTGAGACTCTGAGACTCTGTGTGGAGTCGCACAGACTCTGGGTCCTGTGAAGCTTCGATGTTTTGTGATTCTAGAAATCCTATAGGAGACGGTCCACAGCAGGTGAAGCTAATGTTGTCAGTAGAGGTGTTGAAGCCAAAGATCTGCAGTTCCGGCTAGAGGTGCCGATGTACATACAGGACAAAATCATCTCGTGTGAATGTAGTTCAGGCATGTTTAAGATGAATGCAGTCATGTTAATGCCTACCATATTCTATCTTGAGCCTCTCCTCAGGGACCTCCTCCTCAGTTCCTGAGGCTCCTGTAAGTCATGTACAGGGGACTGGAGAGTGGGCTCTGTCCAGTCTGAGCCCTGAGTTACCCTGTGTGTATCTTAGGATACTTTGTATTTCTGTGGTGTCTGTTGTAACATCATCTCTTTCATTTCAGATTTATTTGGGCCCTCTCTTTTTTAACAAAACATACTACTGTTGTCTTTTATTCTTTACAGAAGTTTAATCAGTGTTTGATCTACTATCCTTACCCTATGTATACTTTTTGCAGTGAGATTTTTACTTTTCTTTGTTTCCTTGTTACTATCAATAATTAGTGAGACTTCTTTTAAGCTACCTTCAACATTGCTTATAAAGCTGCTTTATTAGTGATGACAGAGCCTTAATGGAAGTCATGTTCTGGTTGTAAATTAGAATGCAATGTGCCAGCAAAAAGCCCCTTAAGTTTATGTCTCATTACTTCTTGTTCTTTTTTTAATTTAATTTTTATTTTTTGTCAGAGCAAATTTGATTAAAATGTTTTGTTTCTTCTAGGTGTGCAAGATGTGGTTCTTTTAAACATATACATATATCTATTCTTCTTTGGATCATTTTCCCATGTAGGTTATGACACCATGTTGAGTAGTCTTGTCTTGGTATTACTTAGGTCTTTGGTGATTACATATTTCACATGTGTTTCTATATCTATCTTAACCCCAATATCCTAATGTA
>NW_027175324.1:300000-433567 GCF_028021215.1 Eschrichtius robustus
CCTGCGCTTTTGCGGCCAGCTCCCAAAAAAGCCCGTTGAAAAATGGAGCAGATGAGCACTGCAATTCACAAACCTTCAAAGTTATAAATGATAACTCTCGTCCACAAATATATTGAGGGAAGGCAATGAAGAGGATTTGAAAGCAAGGCAGAATTGCAGGAAACAGATTTCAGGAGGTAGATTCAAATCGATTTGAAAGCACATGAAAAGCGGCAAAAGGTCGACAATGATGCCCTTGGTCAAAAAGGGCGTATGCGTTTTTTCCTGAATATATTCAGGAAAATACGCATACGCCCTTTTTGGCCAACCAAGCAACCTGGAAAGGAAAATCAGCGCTACAAAGAAGTCTCGCTTCCCATCGGTCATAAGGGCTATGCTGAAAAAAGTGTAAAAACCAGAAATGCAGGACAGGCCATGGAGAAATGGCAGCCTTGCTACGCTGGTGGGCGGGATGTAAATTGCCAAGAGGCACTCTGGAGAAGTGTACGGTGTGTCCTGAAACATCGAAAAAACACAGGTTAGGGAGCATAGGGCACTTCCACTCATGGGCGTATAAATTGGGAAAACTAAAAATCAGCAAGACACAGGCACCCCAAAGTTTAGGGCTGCTCTGTTGACAAGAACCTCCACTTCATGACACCTTAAATATCCCAGGAAAGAGAAAAATGGATAAAGAAGTTGTGGTCCTTATGTACAATGGAATATCACTCAGACATGTAATCAATGTCATAAGGCTAGTAGAAGCAAGATGAGTGGAGTTAGGTACGACGATTCTAAGTGAAATAAGTCACACAGAAAAAGACACTTATCATAAGCTATCACTTATAGAGGGAATGTAAAAACCGCTACACTTGAACTGAATTACAAAACAGAACAGAGTCACACGTTTAGAAAACACACTATGGCTGCTTAACGGGAAAGGTGAGGTGGGGTGATGCATAAAACAAGGGTTTCAAATTCGCTCAGATACCGATCCATACACCCAATATGTAATAGACAAGACCTACTCCTTGCTCAGTGAAGTGGACTCAACACCCCCTATTCACCGCACAAGAATATATGTGACTAGTAAGAATCTTAAAACCTATGTATTGATATCTGTCTGGAAGTGAGTCAAGTGGGTGTAAAGCCGCATAAACACAGCCGTGAAAAGCAGCTAAACCCCATTATAAAAATAAATTACTTTTAAAAACCCATAAAACAAAGACAGTGAAAGAGAGAGAAATTCTTACAAAATTCGTTCAGCGGCTGTGATGCAACCTGGATTGACCATATCTAGACCCACAGCTGGATGAGGCATAAGGGTGGACAAACTTGAGGCTGAGAGGTTGGGTGAGGTTGGGTGAGCAAACGCAGAACCTTTAAAGTATTAGTGCCTGGTACCCATCCCATGGGTCCCAAATCTCCAGGTTCAAGGGCATCTTCCTACATCGAAAACATGCATGAGAAACCCAGATGATGGTACACCGTGTGATCGGGAAAGGTTTCTAAAACGCACCTCATTTCTCAACTCCTTGTGCTCGGGTTCGCCTTTCCAGCTACTTTACTAGCAATCTCCCTACTTGGAGAATCAGCACCTTTAAGCTCCTGTTCCCTACAGGTTGCAATTTGTCCTGAGGATGAACGGGAAGAGGGGCAACCAATGAGAGACTAGATCTAGGTGTTGGGACAGGCACAGGTCACTCTATTTTCCCATCAGGAAGAAGAATTAACCACAGGCTCAGCCTGCCGCCCAGAAGAAGAATAGGGCCTGAGGCAATCCTGCGCTTTTGCGGCCAGCTCCCAAAAAACCGAGATGAAAAATGGAGCTCAGGGACACTGCAATTCACAAACCCGCAGAGTTATAAATGATAACTATCATCCACAGATATATTGAGGGAAGGCAACGAAGAGGATTTGAAAGCAAGGCAGAATTGCAGGAAACAGATTTCAGGAGGTAGATTCGAATCGCCTTGAAAGCACATGAAAAGCGGCAAAACGTCGACAATGATGCCCTTGGCCAAAAAGGGTTATGCGTTTTTTCCTGAGTATATTCAGGAAAACACGCATACGCCCTTTTTGGCCAACCAAGCAACCTGGAAAGGCAAATCAGCGCTACAAAGAAGGCTCGCTTCCCATCGGTCAAAAGGGCCATGCTGCAAAAAGTGTCAAAACCAGAAATGCAGGACAGGCCATGGAGAAATGGCAGCCTTGCTATGGTGATGGGTGGGATGTAAATTGCCAACAGCCACTCTGGAGAAGTGTACGGTGTGTCCTGAAACATCGAAAAAACTCAGCTTAGGGAGCATAGGGCACGTCCACTCATGGGCGTATAAATTGGGAAAAGTAAAAATCAGCAAGACACAGGCACCCCAAAGTTTAGGGCTGCTCTGTTGACAAGAAACTCCACTTCATGACACCTTAAATATCCCAGGAAAGAGAAAAATGGATAAAGAAGTTGTGGTCCTTATGTACAATGGAATATCACTCAGACATGAAATCAATGTCATAAGGCTAGTAGAAGCAAGATGAGTGGATTTAGGTACGACGATTCTAAGTGAAATAAGTCACACAGAAAAAGACACTAATTATAAGCTATCACTTATAGAGGGAATGTAAAAACTGCTACACTTGAATTGAATTACAAAACAGAACAGATTCACACGTTTAGAAAACACACTATGGCTGCTTAACGGGAAAGGTGAGGTGGGGTGATGCATAAAACAAGGGTTTCAAATTCTCTCAGATACAGTTCCATACACCCAATATGTAATAGAAAAGACCAACTCCTTGCTCAGTGAACTGGACTCAACACCCCCTATTCACCGCACAAGAATATATCTGACTAGTAAGAATCGTAAAACCTATGTATTGATATCTTTTTGGAAGTGAGTCAAGTGGCTGTAAATCCGCATAAACACAGCCGTGAAAAGCAGCTAAACCCCATTATAAAAATAAATTACTTTTAAAAACGCGTAAAACAAAGACAGTGAAAGAGAGAGAAATTCTTACAAAATTCGTTCAGGGGTTGTGATGCAACCTGGATTGACCATATCTAGTCCCACAGCTGGATGAGACATAAGTGTGGACACTCTTGGGGCTGAGAGTTTGGGTGAGGTTGGGTGAGCAAACGCAGACCCTTTAAAGTAATACTGCGTGGTACCCATCCCATGGGTCCCAAATCTCCAGGTTCAAGGGCATCTTCCTACATCGAAAACATGCATGAGAAACCCAGAAGATGGTACACCGTGTGATTTTGAAAGGTTTCTAAAACGCACCTCATTTCTCATCTCCTTGTGTTCGGGTTCGCCATTCCAGCTACTTTACTAGCAATCTCCCTACTTGGAGAATCAGCACCTTTAAGCTCCTGTTCCCTACAGGTTGCAATTTATCCTGAGGATGAACGGGAAGAGGGGCAACCAATGAGAGACTAGATCTAGGTGTTGGGACAGGCAGAGGTCACTCTATTTTCCCATCAGGAAGAAGAATTAACCACAGGCTCAGCCTGCCGCCGGGAACCAGAATAGGGCATGAGGCAATCCCGTGCTTTTTTGGCCAGCTCCCAAAAAAGACAGTTGAAAATTGGAGCACATGAGCACTGCAATTCACAAACCTGCAAATTTATAAATGATAACTCTCGTCCACAAATATATTGAGGGAAGGCAATGAAGAGGATTTGAAAGCAAGGCAGAATTGCAGGAAACATATTTCAGGACGTAGATCCAAATCGATTTAAAAGCACATGAAAAGCGGCAAAAGTTCGACAATGATGCCCTTGGCCAAAAAGTGCGTATGCGTTTTTTCCTGAATATATTCAGGAAAAAACGCATACGCCCTTTTTGGCCAACCAAGCAACCTGGAAAGGCAAATCAGCGCTACAAAGAAGTCTCGCTTCCCATCGGTGAAAAGGGCCATGCTGCAAAAAGTGTCAAAACCAGAAATGCAAGACAGGCCATGGAGAAATGGCAGCCTTGCTACACTGATGGGCGGGATGTAAATTGCCAACAGCCACTCTGGAGAAGTGTACGTTGTGTCCTGAAACATGGAAAAAAAACAGCTTAGGGAGCATAGGGCACGTCCACTCATGGGCGTATAAATTGGAAAAACTAAAAATCAGCAAGACACAGGCACCCGAAAGTTTAGGGCTGCTCTGTTGACAAGAACCTCCACTTCATGACACCTTAAATATCCCAGGAAAGAGAAAAATGGATAAAGAAGTTGTGGTCCTTATGTACAATGGAATATCACTGAGACATGAAATCAATGTCATAAGGCTAGTAGAAGCAAGATGAGTGGAGTTAGGTACGACGATTCTAAGTGAAATAAGTCACACAGAAAAAGACACTTATCATAAGCTATCACTTATAGAGGGAATGTAAAAACCGCTACACTTGAACTGAATTACAAAACAGAACAGAGTCACACGTTTAGAAAACACACTATGGCTGCTTAACGGGAAAGGTGAGTTGGGGTGATGCATAAAACAAGGGTTTCAAATTCGCTCAGATACCGTTCCATACACCCAATATGTAATAGACAAGACCTACTCCTTGCTGAGTGAACTGGACTCAACACCCCCTATTCACCACACAAGAATATATGTGACTAGTAAGAATCTTAAAACCTATGTATTGATATCTCTCTGGAAGTGAGTCAAGTTTGTGTAAAGCCGCATAAACACAGCCATGAAAAACATCTAAACCCCATTATAAAAATAAATTACTTTTAAAAACCCGTAAAACAAAGACAGTGAAAGAGAGAGAAATTCTTACAAAATTCGTTCAGAGGCTGTGACGCAACCTGGATTGACCATATCTAGACCCACAGCTGGATGAGACATAAGGGTGGACACCCTTCGGGCTGAGAGGTTGGGTGAGGTTGGGTGAGCAAACGCAGACCCTTTAAAGTAATACTGCGTGGTACCCATCCCATGGGTCCCAAATCTCCAGGTTCAAGGGCATCTTCCTACATCGAAAACATGCATGAGAAACCCAGAAGATGGTACACCGTGTGATTTTGAAAGGTTTCTAAAACGCACCTCATTTCTCATCTCCTCGTGCTCGGTTTCGCCATTCCAGCTACTTTACTAGCAATCTCCCTACTTGGAGAATCAGCACCTTTAACCTCCTGTTCCCTACAGGTTGCAATTTGTCCTGAGGATGAACGGGAAGAGGGGCAACCAATGAGAGACTAGATCTAGGTGTTGGGACAGGCACAGGTCACTCTATTTTCCCAACAGGAAGAAGAATTAACCACAGGCTCAGCCTGCCGCCCAGAAGCAGAATAGGGCCTGAGGCAATCCCGCGCTTTTGCGGCCAGCTCCCAAAAAAGACAGTTGAAAAATGGAGCTCAGGGGCACTGCAATTCACAAACCCGCAGAGTTATAAATGATAACTCTCGTCCACAAATATATTGAGGGAAGGCAACGAAGAGGATTTGAAAGCAAGGCAGAATTGCAGGAAACAGATTTCAGGAGGTAGATACGAATCGCCTTTAAAGCACATGAAAAGTGGCAAAACGTCGACAATGATGCCCTTGGCCAAAAAGGGCGTATGCGTTTTTTCCTGAATATATTCAGGAAAAAACGCATACGCCCTTTTTGGCCAAGCAAGCAACCTGGAAAGGAAAATCAGCGCTACAAAGAAGTCTCGCTTCCCATCGGTGAAAAGGGCCATGCTGCAAAAAGTGTCAAAACCAGAAATGCAGGACAGGCCATGGAGAAATGGCAGCCTTGCTACACTGATGGGCGGGATGTAAATTGCCAACAGCCACTCTGGAGAAGTGTACGTTGTGTCCTGAAACATGGAAAAAAAACAGCTTAGGGAGCATAGGGCACGTCCACTCATGGGCGTATAAATTGGAAAAACTAAAAATCAGCAAGTCACAGGCACCCAAAAGTTTAGGGCTGCTCTGTTGACAAGAACCTCCACTTCATGACACCTTAAATATCCCAGGAAAGAGAAAAATGGATAAAGAAGTTGTGGTCCTTATGTACAATGGAATATCACTGAGACATGAAATCAATGTCATAAGGCTAGTAGAAGCAAGATGAGTGGAGTTAGGTACGACGATTCTAAGTGAAATAAGTCACACAGAAAAAGACACTTATCATAAGCTATCACTTATAGAGGGAATGTAAAAACCGCTACACCTGAACTGAATTACAAAACAGAACAGAGCCACACGTTTAGAAAACACACTATGGCTGCTTAACGGGAAAGGTGAGGTGGGGTGATGCATAAAACAAGGGTTTCAAATTCGCTCAGATACCGTTCCATACACCCAATATGTAATAGACAAGAGCTACTCCTTGCTCAGTGAACTGGACTCAACACCCCCTATTCACCACACAAGAATATATGTGACTAGTAAGAATCTTAAAACCTATGTATTGATATCTCTCTGGAAGAGAGTCAAGTGAGTGTAAAGTGGCATAAACACAGCCGTGAAAAGCAGCTAAACCCCATTTTAAAAATAAATTACCTTTAAAAACCCGTGAAACAAAGACAGGGAAATAAAGAGAAATTCTTACAAAATTCGTTCAGGGGCTGTGATGCAACCTGGATTGACCATATCTAGACCCACAGGTGATTGAGACATAAAGGTGGGCACTCATGGGGCTGAGACTTTGGGTGAGGTTGGGTGAGCAAACGCAGACCCTTTAAAATAATACTGCGTGGTACCCATCCCATGGGTCCCAAATCTCCAGGTTCAAGGGCATCTTCCTACATCGAAAACATGCATGAGAAACCCAGAAGATGGTACACCGTCTGATCGGGAAAGGCTTCTGAAACGCACCTCATTTCTCATCTCCTTGTGCTAGGGTTCGCCTTTCCAGCCACTTTACTAGGAATCTCCCTACTTGGGGAATAAGCACCTTTAACCTCCTCTTCTCTGCAGGTTGCAATTTGTCCTGAGGATGAACGGGAAGAGGGGGAACCAATGAGAGACTAGATCTAGGTGTTGTGACAGGCACAGGTCACTCTATTTTCCCATCAGGAAGAAGAATTAACCACAGGCTCAGCATGCCCCCCGGAACCAGAATAGGGCCTGAAGCAATCCTGCGCATTTGCGGCCAGCTCCCAAAAAATCCAGTTGAAAAATGGAGCTCAGGGACACTGCAATTCACAAACCTGCAGAGTTATAAATGATAAGTCTCGTACACAAATATATTGAGGGAAGGCAATGAAGAGGATTTGAAAGCAAGGCAGAATTGCAGGAAACAGGTATCAGGAGGTAGATTCGAATCGCCTTTAAAGCACATGAAAAGCGGCAAAACGTGGACAATGATGCCCTTGGCCTAAAAGGGCATATACGTTTTTTCCTGAATATATTCAGGAAAAAACGCATACGCCCTTTTTGGCCAACCAAGCAACCTGGAAAGGCAAATCAGCGCTACAATGAAGTCTCGCTTCCCATCGTTCAAAGGCCGTGCTGAAAAAAGTGTCAAAACCAGAAATGCAGGACAGGCCATGGAGAAATGGCAGCCTTGCTACGCTGATGGGCGGGATGTAAATTGCCAACAGCCACTCTGGAGAAGTGTACGGTGTGTCCTGAAACATCTAAAACACACAGCTTAGAGAGCACAGGCCACTTCCACTCATGGGTGTGTAAATAGGGAAAACTAAAAATCAGCAAGACACAGGCACCCCAAAATTTAGGGCTGCTCTGTTGACAAGAACCTCCACTTCATGACTCCTTAAATATCCCAGGAAATATTAAAATGGATAAAGATGTTGAGGTCCTTATGTACAATGGAATTTCACTCAGCCATGAAATCAATGTCCTAAGGCAAGTAGCAGCATGATGAGTGGATTTAGGTATGACGATTGTAAGTGAAATAAGTCACACAGAAAAAGACACTTATTATAAGATATCACTTATAGAGGGAATGTAAAAACCGTTACCATTGAACTGAATTACAAAACAGAACAGAGTCACACATTTTGAAAACACACTATGGCTTCTTAACGGGAAAGGTGAGGTGGGGTGATGCATAAAACAAGGGTTTCTAATTAGCTCAGATACCGTTCCATAAACCCAATATGTACTAGACAAGACCTACTCCTTGCTCAGTGAAGTGGACTAAACACCCACTATTCACCGCACAAGAATATATCTGACTAGTAAGAATCTTAAAACCTATGTATTGATATCTGTCTGGAAGTGAGTCAAGTGGGTGTAAAGCCGCATAAACACTGCAGTGAAAAGCAGCTAAAGCCCATTATAAAAATCAATTGCTTTTAAAAACCCATGCAACAAAGAGAGTGAAAGAGAGAGAAATTCTGACACAATTCGTCCAGGGGCTGTGATGCAACCTGGATTTACCATATCTAGACCCACAGCTAGATGAGACATAAGGGTGGACACTCTTGGGGCTGAGAGGTTTGGTGAGGTTGGGTGAGCAAATTCAGACCCTTTAAAGTAATACTGCGTGGTACCCGTCCAATGGGTCCCAAATCTCCAGGTTCAAGGGCATCTACCTACATCGAAAACATGCATGAGAAACCCAGAAGATGGTACACCGTGTGATTTTGAAAGGTTTCTAAAACGCACCTCATTTCTCATCTCCTTGTGCTCGGGTTCGCCTTTCCAGCTACTTTACTAGCAATCTCCCTACTTGGAGAATCATCACCTTTAACCTCCTGTTCTGTACAGGTTGCAATTTGTCCTGAGAATGAACGGGAAGTGGGGGAACCAATGAGAGACTTGCTCTAGGTTTTGTGACAGGCACAGGTCAATCTTTTTTCCCATTAGGAAGAAGAATTAACCACAGGCTCAGCCTGCCCCACAGAACCAGAAGAGGGTCTGAAGCAATCCTGCGCTTTTGCGGCCAGCTACCAAAAAAGCCCGTTGAAAAATGGAGCACATGAGCACTGCAATTCACAAACCTGCAAAGTTATAAATGATAACTCTCGTCCACAAATATATTGAGGGAAGGCAATGAAGAGGATTTGAAAGCAAGGCAGAATTGCAGGAAACAGATTTCAGGAGGTAGATTCAAATCGATTTGAAAGCACATGAAAAGCGGCAAAAGGTCGACAATGATGCCCTTGGTCAAAAAGGGCGTATGCGTTTTTTCCTGAATATATTCAGGAAAAAACGCATACGCCCTTTTTGGCCAACCAAGCAACCTGGAAAGGAAAATCAGCGCTACAAAGAAGTCTCGCTTCCCATCGGTCATAAGGGCTATGCTGAAAAAAGTGTAAAAACCAGAAATGCAGGACAGGCCATGGAGAAATGGCAGCCTTGCTACGCTGATGGGCGGGATGTAAATTGCCAAGAGGCACTCTGGAGAAGTGTACGGTGTGTCCTGAAATATCGAAAAAACACAGGTTAGGGAGCATAGGGCACTTCCACTCATGGGCGTATAAATTGGGAAAACTAAAAATCAGCAAGACACAGGCACCCCAAAGTTTAGGGCTGCTCTGTTGACAAGAACCTCCACTTCATGACACCTTAAATATCCCAGGAAAGAGAAAAATGGATAAAGAAGTTGTGGTCCTTATGTACAATGGAATATCACTCAGACATGAAATCAATGTCATAAGGCTAGTAGAAGCAAGATGAGTGGATTTAGGTACGACGATTCTAAGTGAAATAATTCACACAGAAAAAGACACTTATCATAAGCTATCACTTATAGAGGGAATGTAAAAACCGCTACACTTGAACTGAATTACAAAACAGAACAGAGTCACACGTTTAGAAAACACACTATGGCTGCTTAACGGGAAAGGTGAGGTGGGGTGATGCATAAAACAAGGGTTTCAAATTCGCTCAGATACCGATCCATACACCCAATATGTAATAGACAAGACCTACTCCTTGCTCAGTGAAGTGGACTCAACACCCCCTATTCACCGCACAAGAATATATGTGACTAGTAAGAATCTTAAAACCTATGTATTGATATCTGTCTGGAAGTGAGTCAAGTGGGTGTAAAGCCGCATAAACACAGCCGTGAAAAGCAGCTAAACCCCATTTTAAAAATAAATTACTTTTAAAAACCCGTAAAACAAAGACAGTGAAAGAGAGAGAAATTCTTACAAAATTCGTTCAGGGGCTGTGATGCAACCTGGATTGACCATATCTAGACCCACAGCTGGATGAGGCATAAGGGTGGACAATCTTGAGGCTGAGAGGTTGGGTGAGGTTGGGTGAGCAAACGCAGACCCTTTAAAGTAGTAGTGCGTGGTACCCATCCCATGGGTCCCAAATCTCCAGGTTCAAGGGCATCTTCCTACATGGAAAACATGCATGAGAAACCCAGAAGATGGTACACCGTGTGATCGGGAAAGGTTTCTAAAACGCACCTCATTTCTCAACTCCTTGTGCTCGGGTTCGCCTTTCCAGCTACTTTACTAGCAATCTCCCTACTTGGAGAATCAGCACCTTTAAGCTCCTGTTCCCTACAGGTTGCAATTTGTCCTGAGGATGAACGGGAAGAGGGGCAACCAATGAGAGACTAGATCTAGGTGTTGGGACAGGCACAGGTCACTCTATTTTCCCATCAGGAAGAAGAATTAACCACAGGCTCAGCCTGCCGCCCAGAAGCAGAATAGGGCCTGAGGCAATCCTGCGCTTTTGCGGCCAGCTCCCAAAAAACCGAGTTGAAAAATGGAGCTCAGGGACACTGCAATTCACAAACCCGCAGAGTTATAAATGATAACTATCATCCACAGATATATTGAGGGAAGGCAACGAAGAGGATTTGAAAGCAAGGCAGAATTGCAGGAAACAGATTTCAGGAGGTAGATTCGAATCGCCTTGAAAGCACATGAAAAGCGGCAAAACGTCGACAATGATGCCCTTGGCCAAAAAGGGCGTATGCGTCTTTTCCTGAATATATTCAGGAAAAGACGCATACGCCCTTTTTGGCCAACCAAGCAACCTGGAAAGGCAAATCAGCGCTACAAAGAAGGCTCGCTTCCCATCGGTCAAAAGGGCCATGCTGCAAAAAGTGTCAAAACCAGAAATGCAGGACAGGCCATGGAGAAATGGCAGCCTTGCTACGGTGATGGGTGGGATATAAATTGCCAACAGCCACTCTGGAGAAGTGTACGGTGTGTCCTGAAACATCGAAAAAGCTCAGCTTAGGGAGCATAGGGCACGTCCATTCATGGGCGTATAAATTGGGAAAACTAAAAATCAGCAAGACACAGGCACCCCAAAGTTTAGGGCTGCTCTGTTGACAAGAACCTCCACTTCATGACACCTTAAATATCCCAGGAAAGAGAAAAATGGATAAAGAAGTTTTGGTCCTTATGTACAATGGAATATCACTCAGACATGAAATCAATGTCATAAGGCTAGTAGAAGCAAGATGAGTGGATTTAGGTACGACGATTCTAAGTGAAATAAGTCACACAGAAAAAGACACTAATTATAAGCTATCACTTATAGAGGGAATGTAAAAACCTCTACACTTGAACTGAATTACAAAACAGAACAGAGTCACACGTTTAGAAAACACACTATGGCTGCTTAACGGGAAAGGTGAGGTGGGGTGATGCATAAAACAAGGGTTTCAAATTCTCTCAGATACAGTTCCATACACCCAATATGTAATAGAAAAGACCAACTCCTTGCTCAGTGAACTGGACTCAACACCCCCTATTCACCGCACAAGAATATATCTGACTAGTAAGAATCGTAAAACCTATGTATTGATATCTTTCTGGAAGTGAGTCAAGTGGCTGTAAATCCGCATAAAAACAGCCGTGAAAAGCAGCTAAACCCCATTATAAAAATAAATTACTTTTAAAAACCCGTAAAACAAAGACAGTGAAAGAGAGAGAAATTCTTACAAAATTCGTTCAGGGGCTGTGATGCAACCTGGATTGACCATATCTAGTCCCACACCTGGATGAGACATAAGTGTGGACACTCTTGGGGCTGAGAGTTTGGGTGAGGTTGGGTGAGCAAACGCAGACCCTTTAAAGTAATACTGCGTGGTACCCATCCCATGGGTCCCAAATCTCCAGGTTCAAGGGCATCTTCCTACATCGAAAACATGCATGAGAAACCCAGAAGATGGTACACCGTGTGATTTTGAAAGGTTTCTAAAACGCACCTCATTTCTCATCTCCTTGTGTTCGGGTTCGCCATTCCAGCTACTTTACTAGCAATCTCCCTATTTGGAGAATCAGCACCTTTAAGCTCCTGTTCCCTACAGGTTGCAATTTGTCCTGAGGATGAACGGGAAGAGGGGCAACCAATGAGAGACTAGATCTAGGTGTTGGGACAGGCACAGGTCACTCTATTTTCCCATCAGGAAGAAGAATTAACCACAGGCTCAGCCTGCCGCCGGGAACCAGAATAGGGCCTGAGGCAATCCCGTGCTTTTTCGGCCAGCTCCCAAAAAAGACAGTTGAAAATTGCAGCACATGAGCACTGCAATTCACAAACCTGCAAATTTATAAATGATAACTCTCGTCCACAAATATATTGAGGGAAGGCAATGAAGAGGATTTGAAAGCAAGGCAGAATTGCAGGAAACATATTTCAGGAGGTAGATTCAAATCGATTTAAAAGCACATGAAAAGCGGCAAAAGTTCGACAATGATGCCCTTGGCCAAAAAGGGCGTATGCGTTTTTTCCTGAATATATTCAGGAAAAAACGCATACGCCCTTTTTGGCCAACCAAGCAACCTGGAAAGGCAAATCAGCGCTACAAAGAAGTCTCGCTTCCCATCGGTGAAAAGGGCCATGCTGCAAAAAGTGTCAAAACCAGAAATGCAGGACAGGCCATGGAGAAATGGCAGCCTTGCTACACTGATGGGCGGGATGTAAATTGCCAACAGCCACTCTGGAGAAGTGTACGTTGTGTCCTGAAACATGGAAAAAAAACAGCTTAGGGAGCATAGGGCACGTCCACTCATGGGCGTATAAATTGGAAAAACTAAAAATCAGCAAGTCACAGGCACCCGAAAGTTTAGGGCTGCTCTGTTGACAAGAACCTCCACTTCATGACACCTTAAATATCCCAGGAAAGAGAAAAATGGATAAAGAAGTTGTGGTCCTTATGTACAATGGAATATCACTCAGACATGAAATCAATGTCATAAGGCTAGTAGAAGCAAGATGAGTGGAGTTAGGTACGACGATTCTAAGTGAAATAAGTCACACAGAAAAAGACACTTATCATAAGCTATCACTTATAGAGGGAATGTAAAAACCGCTACACTTGAACTGAATTACAAAACAGAACAGAGTCACACGTTTAGAAAACACACTATGGCTGCTTAACGGGAAAGGTGAGTTGGGGTGATGCATAAAACAAGGGTTTCAAATTCGCTCAGATACCGTTCCATACACCCAATATGTAATAGACAAGACCTACTCCTTGCTGAGTGAACTGGACTCAACACCCCCTATTCACCACACAAGAATATAGGTGACTAGTAAGAATCTTAAATCCTATGTATTGATATCTCTCTGGAAGTGAGTCAAGTGGGTGTAAAGCCGCATAAACACAGCCATGAAAAGCAGCTAAACCCCATTATAAAAATAAATTACTTTTAAAAACCCGTAAAACAAAGACAGTGAAAGAGAGAGAAATTCTTACAAAATTCGGTCAGAGGCTGTGACGCAACCTGGATTGACCATATCTAGACCCACAGTTGGATGGTACATAAGGGTGGGCACCCTTGGGGCTGAGAGGTTGGGTGAGGTTGGGTGAGCAAACGCAGACCCTTTAAAGTAATACTGCGTGGTACCCATCCCATGGGTCCCAAATCTCCAGGTTCAAGGGCATCTTCCTACATCGAAAACATGCATGAGAAACCCAGAAGATGGTACACCGTGTGATTTTGGAAGGTTTCTAAAACGCACCTCATTTCTCATCTCCTTGTGCTCGGTTTCGCCATTCCAGCTACTTTACTAGCAATCTCCCTACTTGGAGAATCAGCACCTTTAACCTCCTGTTCCCTACAGGTTGCAATTTGTCCTGAGGATGAACGGGAAGAGGGGCAACCAATGAGAGACTAGATCTAGGTGTTGGGACAGGCACAGGTCACTCTATTTTCCCAACAGGAAGAAGAATTAACCACAGGCTCAGCCTGCCACCCGGAACCAGAATAGGGCCTGAGGCAATCCCGTGTTTTTGCGGCCAGCTCCCAAAAAAGACAGTTGAAAAATGGAGCTCAGGGGCACTGCAATTCACAAACCTGCAGAGTTATAAATGATAACTCTCGTCCACAAATATATTGAGGGAAGGCAACGAAGAGGATTTGAAAGCAAGGCAGAATTGCAGGAAACAGATTTCAGGAGGTAGATACGAATCGCCTTGAAAGCACATGAAAAGCGGCAAAACGTCGACAATGATGCCCTTGGCCAAAAAGGGCGTATGCGTTTTTTCCTGAATATATTCAGGAATAAACGCATACGCACTTTTTGGCCAACCAAGCAACCAGGAAAGGCAAATCAGCGCTACAAAGAAGTCTCGCTTCCCATCGGTGAAAAGGGCCATGCTGCAAAAAGTGTCAAAACCAGAAATGCAGGACAGGCCATGGAGAAATGGCAGCCTTGCTACACTGATGGACGGGATGTAAATTGCCAACAGCCACTCTGGAGAAGTGTACGTTGTGTCCTGAAACATGGAAAAAAAACAGCTTAGGGAGCATAGGGCGCATCCACTCATGGGCGTATAAATTGGAAAAACTAAAAATCAGCAAGTCACAGGCACCCGAAAGTTTACGGCTGCTCTGTTGACAAGAACCTCCACTTCATGACACCTTAAATATCCCAGGAAAGAGAAAAATGGATAAAGAAGTTGTGGTCCTTATGTACAATGGAATATCACTCAGACATGAAATCAATGTTATAAGGCTAGTAGAAGCAACATGAGTGGAGTTAGGTACGACGATTCTAAGTGAAATAAGTCACACAGAAAAAGACACTTATCATAAGCTATCACTTATAGAGGGAATGTAAAAACCGCTACACTTGAACTGAATTATAAAACAGAACAGAGTCACACGTTTAGAAAACACACTATATCTGCTTAACAGGAAAGGTGAGGTGGGGTGATGCATAAAACAAGGGTTTCAAATTCGCTCAGATACCGTTCCATACACCCAATATGTAATAGACAAGACCTACTCCTTGCTCAGTGAACTGGACTCAACACCCCCTATTCCCCGCACAAGAATATATGTGACTAGTAAGAATCTTAAAACCTATGTATTGATATCTGTCTGGAAGTGAGTCAAGTGGGTGTAAAGCCGCATAAACACAACCATGAAAAGCAGCTAAACCCCATTATAAAAATAAATTACTTTTAAAAACCCGTAAAACAAAGACAGTGAAAGAGAGAGAAATTCTTACAAAATTCGTTCAGAGGTTGTGATGCAACCTGGATTGACCATATATAGACCCACACCTGGATGAGACATAAGGGTGGACACTCTTGGGGCTGAGAGGTTGGGTGAGGTTGGGTGAGCAAACGCAGACCCTTTAAAGTAATACTGCGTGGTACCCATCCCATGGGTCCCAAATCTCCAGGTTCAAGGGCATCTTCCTACATCGAGAACATGCATGAGAAACCCAGGAGATGGTACACCGTGTGATTTTGAAAGGTTTCTAAAACGGACCTCATTTCTCATCTCCTTGTGCTCGGTTTCGCCATTCCAGCTACTTTACTAGCAATCTCCCTACTTGGAGAATCAGCACCTTTAACCTCCTGTTCCCTACAGGTTGCAATTTGTCCTGAGGATGAACGGGAAGAGGGGCAACCAATGAGAGACTAGATCTAGGTGTTGGGACAGGCACAGGTCACTCTATTTTCCCATCAGGAAGAAGAATTAACCACAGGCTCAGCCTGCCGCCCAGAAGCAGAATAGGGCCTGAGGCAATCCCGCACTTTTGCGGCCAGCTCCCAAAAAAGACAGTTGAAAAATGGAGCTCAGGGAAACTGCAATTCAAAAACCTCAGAGTTATAAATGATAACTCTCGTCCACAAATATATTGAGGGAAGGCAACGAAGAGGATTTGAAAGCAAGGCAGAATTGCAGGAAACAGATTTCAGGAGGTAGATACGAATCGCCTTTAAAGCACATGAAAAGCGGCAAAACGTCGACAATGATGCCCTTGGCAAAAAAGGGCATATGCGTTTTTTCCTGAATATATTCAGGAAAAAACGCATACGCCCTTTTTGGCCAACCAAGCAACCTGGAAAGGCAAATCAGCGCTACAAAGAAGTCTCGCTTCCCATCGGTGAAAAGGGCCATGCTGCAAAAAGTGTCAAAACCAGAAATGCAGGACAGGCAATGGAGAAATGGCAGCCTTGCTACACTGATGGGCGGGATGTAAATTGCCAACAGCCACTCTGGAGAAGTGTACGTTGTGTCCTGAAACATCGAAAAAAAACAGCTTAGGGAGCATAGGGCACGTCCACTCATGGGCGTATAAATTGGAAAAACTAAAAATCAGCAAGACACAGGCACCGGAAAGTTTAGGGCTGCTCTGTTGACAAGAACCTCCACTTCATGACACCTTAAATATCCCAGGAAAGAGAAAAATGGATAAAGAAGTTGTGGTCCTTATGTACAATGGAATATCACTCAGACATGAAATCAATGTCATAAGGCTAGTAGAAGCAAGATGAGTGGAGTTAGGTACGACGATTCTAAGTGAAATAAGTCACACAGAAAAAGACACTTATCATAAGCTATCACTTATAGAGAGAATGTAAAAACCGATACACGTGAACTGAATTACAAAACAGAACAGAGTCACACGTTTAGAAAACACACTATGGCTGCTTAACGGGAAAGGTGAGGTGGGGTGATGCATAAAACAAGGGTTTCAAATTCGCTCAGATACCGTTCCATACACCCAATATGTAATAGACAAGACCTACTCCTTGCTCAGTGAACTGGACTCAACACCCCCTATTCCCCGCACAAGAATATATGTGACTAGTAAGAATCTTAAAACCTATGTATTGATATCTGTCTGGAAGTGAGTCAAGTGGGTGTAAAGCCGCATAAACACAACCATGAAAAGCAGCTAAACCCCATTATAAAAATAAATTACTTTTAAAAACCCGCAAAAAAAGATAGTGAAAGAGAGAGAAATTCTTACAAAATTCGTTCAGAGGCTGTGATGCAACCTGGATTGACCATATCTAGACCCACACCTGGATGAGACATAAGGGTGGACACTCTTGGGGCTGAGAGGTTGGGTGAGGTTGGGTGAGCAAACGCAGACCCTTTAAAGTAATACTGCGTGGTACCCATCCCATGGGTCCCAAATCTCCAGGTTCAAGGGCATCTTCCTACATCAAAAACATGCATGAGAAACCCAGAAGATGGTACACCGTGTGATTTTGAAAGGTTTCTAAAACGCACCTCATTTCTCATCTCCTTGTGCTCGGTTTCGCCATTCCAGCTATTTTACTAGCAATCTCCCTACTTGGAGAATCAGCACCTTTAACCTCCTGTTCCCTACAGGTTGCAATTTCTCCTGAGGGTGAACGGGAAGAGGGGCAACCAATGAGAGACTAGATCTAGGTGTTGGGACAGGCACAGGTCACTCTATTTTCCCAACAGGAAGAAGAATTAACCACATGCTCAGCCTGCCGCCCAGAAGCAGAATAGGGCCTGAGGCAATCCCGCGCTTTTGAGGCCAGCTCCCAAAAAAAGACAGTTGAAAAATGGAGCTCAGGGAAACTGCAATTCACAAACCCGCAGAGTTATAAATGATAACTCTCATCCACAGATATATTGAGGGAAGGCAACGAAGAGGATTTGAAAGCAAGGCAGAATTGCAGGAAACAAATTTCAGGAGGTAGATACGAATCGCCTTTAAAGCACATGAAAAGCGGCAAAACGTCGACAATGATGCCCTTGGCCAAAAAGGGCGTATGCGTTTTTTCCTGAATATATTCAGGAAAAAACGCATACGCCCTTTTTGGCCAACCAAGCAACCTGGAAAGGCAAATCAGCGCTACAAAGAAGTCTCGCTTCCCTTCGGTCAAAAGGGCCATGCTGCAAAAAGTGTCAAACCCAGAAATCCAGGACAGGCCATGGAGAAATTGCAGCCTTGCTACACTGATGGGCGGGATGTAAATTGCCAACAGCCACTCTGGATAAGTGTACGTTGTGTCCTGAAACATGGAAAAAAAACAGCTTAGGGAGCATAGGGCACGTCCACTCATGGGCGTATAAATTGGAAAAACTAAAAATCAGCAAGACACAGGCACCAGAATGTTTAGGGCTGCTCTGTTGACAAGAACCTCCACTTCATGACACCTTAAATATCCCAGGAAAGAGAAAAATGGATAAAGAAGTTGTGGTCCTTATGTACAATGGAATATCACTCAGACATGAAATCAATGTTATAAGGCTAGTAGAAGCAACATGAGTGGAGTTAGGTACGACGATTCTAAGTGAAATAAGTCACACAGAAAAAGACACTTATCATAAGCTATCACTTATAGAGGGAATGTAAAAACCGCTACACTTGAACTGAATTATAAAACAGAACAGAGTCACACGTTTAGAAAACACACTATGGCTGCATAACGGGAATGGTGAGGTGGGGTGATGCATAAAACAAGGGTTTCAAATTCGCTCAGATACCGTTCCATACACCCAATATGTAATAGACAAGACCTACTCCTTGCTCAGTGAACTGGACTCAACACCCCCTATTCCCCGCACAAGAATATATGTGACTAGTAAGAATCTTTAAACCTATGTATTGATATCTGTCTGGAAGTGAGTCAAGTGGGTGTAAAGCCGCATAAACACAACCATGAAAAGCAGCTAAACCCCATTATAAAAATAAATTACTTTTAAAAACCCGTAAAACAAAGACAGTGAAAGAGAGAGAAATTCTTACAAAATTCGTTCAGAGGTTGTGATGCAACCTGGATTGACCATATATAGACCCACACCTGGATGAGACATAAGGGTGGACACTCTTGGGGCTGAGAGGTTGGGTGAGGTTGGGTGAGCAAACGCAGACCCTTTAAAGTAATACTGCGTGGTACCCATCCCATGGGTCCCAAATCTCCAGGTTCAAGGGCATCTTCCTACATCGAGAACATGCATGAGAAACCCAGGAGATGGTACACCGTGTGATTTTGAAAGGTTTCTAAAACGCACCTCATTTCTCATCTCCTTGTGCTCGGTTTCGCCATTCCAGCTACTTTACTAGCAATCTCCCTACTTGGAGAATCAGCACCTTTAACCTCCTGTTCCCTACAGGTTGCAATTTGTCCTGAGGATGAACGGGAAGAGGGGCAACCAATGAGAGACTAGATCTAGGTGTTGGGACAGGCACAGGTCACTCTATTTTCCCAACAGGAAGAAGAATTAACCACAGGCTCAGCCTGACGCCCGGAACCAGAATAGGGCCTGAGGCAATCCCGTGTTTTTGCGGCCAGCTCCCAAAAAAGACAGTTGAAAAATGGAGCTCAGGGGCACTGCAATTCACAAACCTGCAGAGTTATAAATGATAACTCTCGTCCACAAATATATTGAGGGAAGGCAACGAAGAGGATTTGAAAGCAAGGCAGAATTGCAGGAAACAGATTTCAGGAGGTAGATACGAATCGCCTTTAAAGCACATGAAAAGCGGCAAAACGTCGACAATGATGCCCTTGGCCAAAAAGGGCGTATGCGTTTTTTCCTGAATATATTCAGGAATAAACGCATACGCCCTTTTTGGCCAACCAAGCAACCAGGAAAGGCAAATCAGCGCTACAAAGAAGTCTCGCTTCCCATCGGTGAAAAGGGCCATGCTGCAAAAAGTGTCAAAACCAGAAATGCAGGACAGGCCATGGAGAAATGGCAGCCTTGCTACACTGATGGACGGGATGTAAATTGCCAACAGCCACTCTGGAGAAGTGTACGTTGTGTCCTGAAACATGGAAAAAAAACAGCTTAGGGAGCATAGGGCGCATCCACTCATGGGCGTATAAATTGGAAAAACTAAAAATCAGCAAGTCACAGGCACCCCAAAGTTTACGGCTGCTCTGTTGACAAGAACCTCCACTTCATGACACCTTAAATATCCCAGGAAAGAGAAAAATGGATAAAGAAGTTGTGGTCCTTATGTACAATGGAATATCACTCAGACATGAAATCAATGTTATAAGGCTAGTAGAAGCAACATGAGTGGAGTTAGGTACGACGATTCTAAGTGAAATAAGTCACACAGAAAAAGACACTTATCATAAGCTATCACTTATAGAGGGAATGTAAAAACCGCTACACTTGAACTGAATTATAAAACAGAACAGAGTCACACGTTTAGAAAACACACTATATCTGCTTAACAGGAAAGGTGAGGTGGGGTGATGCATAAAACAAGGGTTTCAAATTCGCTCAGATACCGTTCCATACACCCAATATGTAATAGACAAGACCTACTCCTTGCTCAGTGAACTGGACTCAACACCCCCTATTCCCCGCACAAGAATATATGTGACTAGTAAGAATCTTAAAACCTATGTATTGATATCTGTCTGGAAGTGAGTCAAGTGGGTGTAAAGCCGCATAAACACAACCATGAAAAGCAGCTAAACCCCATTATAAAAATAAATTACTTTTAAAAACCCGTAAAACAAAGACAGTGAAAGAGAGAGAAATTCTTACAAAATTCGTTCAGAGGTTGTGATGCAACCTGGATTGACCATATATAGACCCACACCTGGATGAGACATAAGGGTGGACACTCTTGGGGCTGAGAGGTTGGGTGAGGTTGCGTGAGCAAACGCAGACCCTTTAAAATAATACTGCGTGGTACCCATCCCATGGGTCCCAAATCTCCAGGTTCAAGGGCATCTTCCTACATCGAAAACATGCATGAGAAACCCAGAAGATGGTACACCATGTGATTTTGAAAGGTTTCTAAAACGCACCTCATTTGTCATCTCCTTGTGCTCGGGTTCGCCATTCCAGCTACTTTACTAGCAATCTCCCTACTTGGAGAATCAGCACCTTTAACCTCCTGTTCCCTACAGGTTGCAATTTGTCCTGAGGATGAACGGGAAGAGGGGCAACCAATGAGAGACTAGATCTAGGTGTTGGGACAGGCACAGGTCACTCTATTTTCCCAAAAGGAAGAAGAATTAACCACAGGCTCAGCCTGCCGCCCGGAACCAGAATAGGGCCTGAGGCAATCCCGTGCTTTTGCGGCCAGCTCCCAAAAAAGACAGTGGAAAAATGGAGCTCAGGGGCACTGCAATTCACAAACCTGCAGAGTTATAAATGATAACTCTCGTCCACAAATATATTGAGGGAAGGCAACGAAGAGGAATTGAAAGCAAGGCAGAATTGCAGGAAACAGATTTCAGGAGGTAGATACGAATCGCCTTTAAAGCACATGAAAAGCGGCAAAACGTCGACAATGATGCCCTTGGCCAAAAAGGGCGTATGCGTTTTTTCCTGAATATATTCAGGAAAAAACGCATACGCCCTTTTTGGCCAACCAAGCAACCTGGAAAGGCAAATCAGCGCTACAAAGAAGTCTCGCTTCCCATCGGTGAAAAGGGCCATGCTGCAAAAAGTGTCAAAACCAGAAATGCAGGACAGGCCATGGAGAAATGGCAGCCTTGCTACACTGATGGGCGGGATGTAAATTGCCAACAGCCACTCTGGAGAAGTGTACGTTGTGTCCTGAAACATCGAAAAAAAACAGCTTAGGGAGCATAGGGCACGTCCACTCATGGGCATATAAATTGGAAAAACTAAAAATCAGCAAGACACAGGCACCGGAAAGTTTAGGGCTGCTCTGTTGACAAGAACCTCCACTTCATGACACCTTAAATATCCCAGGAAAGAGAAAAATGGATAAAGAAGTTGTGGTCCTTATGTACAATGGAATATCACTCAGACATGAAATCAATGTCATAAGGCTAGTAGAAGCAAGATGAGTGGAGTTAGGTACGACGATTCTAAGTGAAATAAGTCACACAGAAAAAGACACTTATCATAAGCTATCACTTATAGAGGGAATGTAAAAACCGCTACACTTGAACTGAATTACAAAACAGAACAGAGTCACACGTTTAGAAAACACACTATGGCTGCTTAACGGGAAAGGTGAGGTGGGGTGGTGCATAAAACAAGGGTTTCAAATTCGCTCAGATACCGTTCCATACACCCAATATGTAATAGACAAGACCTACTCCTTGCTCAGTGAACTGGACTCAACACCCCCTATTCACCGCACAAGAATATATGTGACTAGTAAGAATCTTAAAACCTATATATTGATATCTCTCTGGAAGTGAGTCAAGTGGGTGTAAAGCCGCATAAACAGAGCCATGAAAAGCAGCTAAACCCCATTATAAAAATAAATTACTTTTAAAAACCCGTAAAACAAAGACAGTGAAAGAGAGAGACATTCTTACAAAATTCGTTCAGAGGCTGTGATGCAACCTGGATTGACCATATCTAGACCCACAGCTGGATGAGACATAAGGGTGGACACTCTTGGGGCTGAGAGGTTGGGTGAGGTTGCATGAGCAAACGCAGACCCTTTAAAGTAATACTGCGTGGTACCCATCCCATGGGTCCCAAATCTCCAGGTTCAAGGGCATCTTCCTACATCGAAAACATGCATGAGAAACCCAGAATATGGTACACCATGTGATTTTGAAAGGTTTCTAAAACGCACCTCATTTCTCATCTCCTTGTGCTCGGGTTCGCCATTCCAGCTACTTTACTAGCAATCCCCCTACTTGGAGAATCAGCACCTTTAAGCTCCTGTTCCCTACAGGTTGCAATTTGTCCTGAGGATGAACGGAAAGAGGGGCAACCAATGAGAGACTAGATCTAGGTGTTGGGACAGGCACAGGTCACTCTATTTTCCCAACAGGAAGAAGAATTAACCACAGGATCAGCCTGCCGCCCGGAACCAGAATAGGGCCTGAGGCAATCCCGTGTTTTTGCGGCCAGCTCCCAAAAAAGACAGTTGAAAAATGGAGCTCAGGGGCACTGCAATTCACAAACCTGCAGAGTTATAAATGATAACTCTCGTCCACAAATATATTGAGGGAAGGCAACGAAGAGGATTTGAAAGCAACGCAGAATTGCAGGAAACAGATTTCAGGAGGTAGATACGAATCGCCTTTAAAGCACATGAAAAGCGGCAAAACGTCGACAATGATGCCCTTGGCCAAAAAGGGCGTATGCGTTTTTTCCTGAATATATTCAGGAATAAACGCATACGCCCTTTTTGGCCAACCAAGCAACCAGGAAAGGCAAATCAGCGCTACAAAGAAGTCTCGCTTCCCATCGGTGAAAAGGGCCATGCTGCAAAAAGTGTCAAAACCAGAAATGCAGGACAGGCCATGGAGAAATGGCAGCCTTGCTACACTGATGGACGGGATGTAAATTGCCAACAGCCACTCTGGAGAAGTGTACGTTGTGTCCTGAAACATGGAAAAAAAACAGCTTAGGGAGCATAGGGCGCATCCACTCATGGGCGTATAAATTGGAAAAACTAAAAATCAGCAAGTCACAGGCACCCGAAAGTTTACGGCTGCTCTGTTGACAAGAACCTCCACTTCATGACACCTTAAATATCCCAGGAAAGAGAAAAATGGATAAAGAAGTTGTGGTCCTTATGTACAATGGAATATCACTCAGACATGAAATCAATGTTATAAGGCTAGTAGAAGCAACATGAGTGGAGTTAGGTACGACGATTCTAAGTGAAATAAGTCACACAGAAAAAGACACTTATCATAAGCTATCACTTATAGAGGGAATGTAAAAACCGCTACACTTGAACTGAATTATAAAACAGAACAGAGTCACACGTTTAGAAAACACACTATATCTGCTTAACAGGAAAGGTGAGGTGGGGTGATGCATAAAACAAGGGTTTCAAATTCGCTCAGATACCGTTCCATACACCCAATATGTAATAGACAAGACCTACTCCTTGCTCAGTGAACTGGACTCAACACCCCCTATTCCCCGCACAAGAATATATGTGACTAGTAAGAATCTTAAAACCTATGTATTGATATCTGTCTGGAAGTGAGTCAAGTGGGTGTAAAGCCGCATAAACACAACCATGAAAAGCAGCTAAACCCCATTATAAAAATAAATTACTTTTAAAAACCCGTAAAACAAAGACAGTGAAAGAGAGAGAAATTCTTACAAAATTCGTTCAGAGGTTGTGATGCAACCTGGATTGACCATATATAGACCCACACCTGGATGAGACATAAGGGTGGACACTCTTGGGGCTGAGAGGTTGGGTGAGGTTGCGTGAGCAAACGCAGACCCTTTAAAATAATACTGCGTGGTACCCATCCCATGGGTCCCAAATCTCCAGGTTCAAGGGCATCTTCCTACATCGAAAACATGCATGAGAAACCCAGAAGATGGTACACCATGTGATTTTGAAAGGTTTCTAAAACGCACCTCATTTGTCATCTCCTTGTGCTCGGGTTCGCCATTCCAGCTACTTTACTAGCAATCTCCCTACTTGGAGAATCAGCACCTTTAAGCTCCTGTTCCCTACAGGTTGCAATTTGTCCTGAGGATGAACGGGAAGAGGGGCAACCAATGAGAGACTAGATCTAGGTGTTGGGACAGGCACAGGTCACTCTATTTTCCCAAAAGGAAGAAGAATTAACCACAGGCTCAGCCTGCCGCCCGGAACCAGAATAGGGCCTGAGGCAATCCCGTGCTTTTGCGGCCAGCTCCCAAAAAAGACAGTGGAAAAATGGAGCTCAGGGGCACTGCAATTCACAAACCTGCAGAGTTATAAATGATAACTCTCGTCCACAAATATATTGAGGGAAGGCAACGAAGAGGAATTGAAAGCAAGGCAGAATTGCAGGAAACAGATTTCAGGAGGTAGATACGAATCGCCTTTAAAGCACATGAAAAGCGGCAAAACGTCGACAATGATGCCCTTGGCCAAAAAGGGCGTATGCGTTTTTTCCTGAATATATTCAGGAAAAAACGCATACGCCCTTTTTGGCCAACCAAGCAACCTGGAAAGGCAAATCAGCGCTACAAAGAAGTCTCGCTTCCCATCGGTGAAAAGGGCCATGCTGCAAAAAGTGTCAAAACCAGAAATGCAGGACAGGCCATGGAGAAATGGCAGCCTTGCTACACTGATGGGCGGGATGTAAATTGCCAACAGCCACTCTGGAGAAGTGTACGTTGTGTCCTGAAACATCGAAAAAAAACAGCTTAGGGAGCATAGGGCACGTCCACTCATGGGCATATAAATTGGAAAAACTAAAAATCAGCAAGACACAGGCACCCGAAAGTTTAGGGCTGCTCTGTTGACAAGAACCTCCACTTCATGACACCTTAAATATCCCAGGAAAGAGAAAAATGGATAAAGAAGTTGTGGTCCTTATGTACAATGGAATATCACTCAGACATGAAATCAATGTCATAAGGCTAGTAGAAGCAAGATGAGTGGAGTTAGGTACGACGATTCTAAGTGAAATAAGTCACACAGAAAAAGACACTTATCATAAGCTATCACTTATAGAGGGAATGTAAAAACCGCTACACTTGAACTGAATTACAAAACAGAACAGAGTCACACGTTTAGAAAACACACTATGGCTGCTTAACGGGAAAGGTGAGGTGGGGTGGTGCATAAAACAAGGGTTTCAAATTCGCTCAGATACCGTTCCATACACCCAATATGTAATAGACAAGACCTACTCCTTGCTCAGTGAACTGGACTCAACACCCCCTATTCACCGCACAAGAATATATGTGACTAGTAAGAATCTTAAAACCTATATATTGATATCTCTCTGGAAGTGAGTCAAGTGGGTGTAAAGCCGCATAAACAGAGCCATGAAAAGCAGCTAAACCCCATTATAAAAATAAATTACTTTTAAAAACCCGTAAAACAAAGACAGTGAAAGAGAGAGACATTCTTACAAAATTCGTTCAGAGGCTGTGATGCAACCTGGATTGACCATATCTAGACCCACAGCTGGATGAGACATAAGGGTGGACACTCTTGGGGCTGAGAGGTTGGGTGAGGTTGCATGAGCAAACGCAGACCCTTTAAAGTAATACTGCGTGGTACCCATCCCATGGGTCCCAAATCTCCAGGTTCAAGGGCATCTTCCTACATCGAAAACATGCATGAGAAACCCAGAAGATGGTACACCATGTGATTTTGAAAGGTTTCTAAAACGCACCTCATTTCTCATCTCCTTGTGCTCGGGTTCGCCATTCCAGCTACTTTACTAGCAATCCCCCTACTTGGAGAATCAGCACCTTTAAGCTCCTGTTCCCTACATGTTGCAATTTGTCCTGAGGATGAACGGAAAGAGGGGCAACCAATGAGAGACTAGATCTAGGTGTTGGGACAGGCACAGGTCACTCTATTTTCCCAACAGGAAGAAGAATTAACCACAGGATCAGCCTGCCGCCCGGAACCAGAATAGGGCCTGAGGCAATCCCGTGCTTTTGCGGCCAGCTCCCAAAAAAGACAGTGGAAAAATGGAGCTCAGGGGCACTGCAATTCACAAACCTGCAGAGTTATAAATGATAACTCTCGTCCACAAATATATTGAGGGAAGGCAACGAAGAGGAATTGAAAGCAAGGCAGAATTGCAGGAAACAGATTTCAGGAGGTAGATACGAATCGCCTTTAAAGCACATGAAAAGCGGCAAAACGTCGACAATGATGCCCTTGGCCAAAAAGGGCGTATGCGCTTTTTCCTGAATATATTCAGGAAAAAACGCATACGCCCTTTTTGGCCAACCAAGCAACCTGGAAAGGCAAATCAGCGCTACAAAGAAGTCTCGCTTCCCATCGGTGAAAAGGGCCATGCTGCAAAAAGTGTCAAAACCAGAAATGCAGGACAGGCCATGGAGAAATGGCAGCCTTGCTACACTGATGGGCGGGATGTAAATTGCCAACAGCCACTCTGGAGAAGTGTACGTTGTGTCCTGAAACATGGAAAAAAAACAGCTTAGGGAGCATAGGGCACGTTCACTCATGGGCGTATAAATTGGAAAAACTAAAAATCAGCAAGTCACAGGCACCCGAAAGTTTAGGGCTGCTCTGTTGACAAGAACCTCCACTTCATGACACCTTAAATATCCCAGGAAAGAGAAAAATGGATAAAGAAGTTGTCGTCCTTATGTACAATGGAATATCACTCAGACATGAAATCAATGTCATAAGGCTAGTAGAAGCAAGATGAGTGGAGTTAGGTACGACGATTCTAAGTGAAATAAGTCACACAGAAAAAGACACTTATCATAAGCTATCACTTATAGAGGGAATGTAAAAACCGCTACACTTGAACTGAATTACAAAACAGAACAGAGTCACACGTTTAGAAAACACACTATGGCTGCTTAACGGGAAAGGTGAGTTGGGGTGATGCATAAAACAAGGGTTTCAAATTCGCTCAGATACAGTTCCATACACCCAATATGTAATAGACAAGACCTACTCCTTGCTGAGTGAACTGGACTCAACACCCCCTATTCACCACACAAGAATATATGTGACTAGTAAGAATCTTAAATCCTATGTATTGATATCTCTCTGGAAGTGAGTCAAGTGGGTGTAAAGCCGCATAAACACAGCCATGAAAAGCAGCTAAACCCCATTATAAAAATAAATTACTTTTAAAAACCCGTAAAACAAAGACAGTGAAAGAGAGAGAAATTCTTACAAAATTCGGTCAGAGGCTGTGACGCAACCTGGATTGACCATATCTAGACCCACAGTTGGATGGTACATAAGGGTGGGCACCCTTGGGGCTGAGAGGTTGGGTGAGGTTGGGTGAGCAAACGCAGACCCTTTAAAGTAATACTGCGTGGTACCCATCCCATGGGTCCCAAATCTCCAGGTTCAAGGGCATCTTCCTACATCGAAAACATGCATGAGAAACCCAGAAGATGGTACACCGTGTGATTTTGAAAGGTTTCTAAAACGCACCTCATTTCTCATCTCCTTGTGCTCGGTTTCGCCATTCCAGCTACTTTACTAGCAATCTCCCTACTTGGAGAATCAGCACCTTTAACCTCCTGTTCCCTACAGGTTGCAATTTGTCCTGAGGATGAACGGGAAGAGGGGCAACCAATGAGAGACTAGATCTAGGTGTTGGGACAGGCACAGGTCACTCTATTTTCCCAACAGGAAGAAGAATTAACCACAGGCTCAGCCTGCCGCCCGGAACCAGAATAGGGCCTGAGGCAATCCCGTGTTTTTGCGGCCAGCTCCCAAAAAAGACAGTTGAAAAATGGAGCTCAGGGGCACTGCAATTCACAAACCTGCAGAGTTATAAATGATAACTCTCGTCCACAAATATATTGAGGGAAGGCAACGAAGAGGAATTGAAAGCAAGGCAGAATTGCAGGAAACAGATTTCAGGAGGTAGATACGAATCGCCTTTAAAGCACATGAAAAGCGGCAAAACGTCGACAATGATGCCCTTGGCCAAAAAGGGCGTATGCGCTTTTTCCTGAATATATTCAGGAAAAAACGCATACGCCCTTTTTGGCCAACCAAGCAACCTGGAAAGGCAAATCAGCGCTACAAAGAAGTCTCGCTTCCCATCGGTGAAAAGGGCCATGCTGCAAAAAGTGTCAAAACCAGAAATGCAGGACAGGCCATGGAGAAATGGCAGCCTTGCTACACTGATGGGCGGGATGTAAATTGCCAACAGCCACTCTGGAGAAGTGTACGTTGTGTCCTGAAACATGGAAAAAAAACAGCTTAGGGAGCATAGGGCACGTTCACTCATGGGCGTATAAATTGGAAAAACTAAAAATCAGCAAGTCACAGGCACCCGAAAGTTTAGGGCTGCTCTGTTGACAAGAACCTCCACTTCATGACACCTTAAATATCCCAGGAAAGAGAAAAATGGATAAAGAAGTTGTCGTCCTTATGTACAATGGAATATCACTCAGACATGAAATCAATGTCATAAGGCTAGTAGAAGCAAGATGAGTGGAGTTAGGTACGACGATTCTAAGTGAAATAAGTCACACAGAAAAAGACACTTATCATAAGCTATCACTTATAGAGGGAATGTAAAAACCGCTACACTTGAACTGAATTACAAAACAGAACAGAGTCACACGTTTAGAAAACACACTATGGCTGCTTAACGGGAAAGGTGAGTTGGGGTGATGCATAAAACAAGGGTTTCAAATTCGCTCAGATACCGTTCCATACACCCAATATGTAATAGACAAGACCTACTCCTTGCTGAGTGAACTGGACTCAACACCCCCTATTCACCACACAAGAATATATGTGACTAGTAAGAATCTTAAATCCTATGTATTGATATCTCTCTGGAAGTGAGTCAAGTGGGTGTAAAGCCGCATAAACACAGCCATGAAAAGCAGCTAAACCCCATTATAAAAATAAATTACTTTTAAAAACCCGTAAAACAAAGACAGTGAAAGAGAGAGAAATTCTTACAAAATTCGGTCAGAGGCTGTGACGCAACCTGGATTGACCATATCTAGACCCACAGTTGGATGGTACATAAGGGTGGGCACCCTTGGGGCTGAGAGGTTGGGTGAGGTTGGGTGAGCAAACGCAGACCCTTTAAAGTAATACTGCGTGGTACCCATCCCATGGGTCCCAAATCTCCAGGTTCAAGGGCATCTTCCTACATCGAAAACATGCATGAGAAACCCAGAAGATGGTACACCGTGTGATTTTGAAAGGTTTCTAAAACGCACCTCATTTCTCATCTCCTTGTGCTCGGTTTCGCCATTCCAGCTACTTTACTAGCAATCTCCCTACTTGGAGAATCAGCACCTTTAACCTCCTGTTCCCTACAGGTTGCAATTTGTCCTGAGGATGAACGGGAAGAGGGGCAACCAATGAGAGACTAGATCTAGGTGTTGGGACAGGCACAGGTCACTCTATTTTCCCAACAGGAAGAAGAATTAACCACAGGCTCAGCCTGCTCCCCGGAACCAGAATAGGGCCTGAGGCAATCCCGTGTTTTTGCGGCCAGCTCCCAAAAAAGACAGTTGAAAAATGGAGCTCAGGGGCACTGCAATTCACAAACCTGCAGAGTTATAAATGATAACTCTCGTCCACAAATATATTGAGGGAAGGCAACGAAGAGGATTTGAAAGCAAGGCAAAATTGCAGGAAACAGATTTCAGGAGGTAGATACGAATCGCCTTTAAAGCACATGAAAAGCGGCAAAACGTCGACAATGATGCCCTTGGCCAAAAAGGGCGTATGCGTTTTTTCCTGAATATATTCAGGAATAAACGCATACGCCCTTTTTGGCCAACCAAGCAACCAGGAAAGGCAAATCAGCGCTACAAAGAAGTCTCGCTTCCCTTCGGTCAAAAGGGCCATGCTGCAAAAAGTGTCAAAACCAGAAATGCAGGACAGGCCATGGAGAAATGGCAGCCTTGCTACACTGATGGACGGGATGTAAATTGCCAACAGCCACTCTGGAGAAGTGTACGTTGTGTCCTGAAACATGGAAAAAAAACAGCTTAGGGAGCATAGGGCGCATCCACTCATGGGCGTATAAATTGGAAAAACTAAAAATCAGCAAGTCACAGGCACCCGAAAGTTTACGGCTGCTCTGTTGACAAGAACCTCCACTTCATGACACCTTAAATATCCCAGGAAAGAGAAAAATGGATAAAGAATTTGTGGTCCTTATGTACAATGGAATATCACTCAGACATGAAATCAATGTTATAAGGCTAGTAGAAGCAACATGAGTGGAGTTAGGTACGACGATTCTAAGTGAAATAAGTCACACAGAAAAAGACACTTATCATAAGCTATCACTTATAGAGGGAATGTAAAAACCGCTACACTTGAACTGAATTATAAAACAGAACAGAGTCACACGTTTAGAAAACACACTATATCTGCTTAACAGGAAAGGTGAGGTGGGGTGATGCATAAAACAAGGGTTTCAAATTCGCTCAGATACCGTTCCATACACCCAATATGTAATAGACAAGACCTACTCCTTGCTCAGTGAACTGGACTCAACACCCCCTATTCCCCGCACAAGAATATATGTGACTAGTAAGAATCTTAAAACCTATGTATTGATATCTGTCTGGAAGTGAGTCAAGTGGGTGTAAAGCCGCATAAACACAACCATGAAAAGCAGCTAAACCCCATTATAAAAATAAATTACTTTTAAAAACCCGTAAAACAAAGACAGTGAAAGAGAGAGAAATTCTTACAAAATTCGTTCAGAGGTTGTGATGCAACCTGGATTGACCATATATAGACCCACACCTGGATGAGACATAAGGGTGGACACTCTTGGGGCTGAGAGGTTGGGTGAGGTTGGGTGAGCAAACGCAGACCCTTTAAAGTAATACTGCGTGGTACCCATCCCATGGGTCCCAAATCTCCAGGTTCAAGGGCATCTTCCTACATCGAGAACATGCATGAGAAACCCAGGAGATGGTACACCGTGTGATTTTGAAAGGTTTCTAAAACGCACCTCATTTCTCATCTCCTTGTGCTCGGTTTCGCCATTCCAGCTACTTTACTAGCAATCTCCCTACTTGGAGAATCAGCACCTTTAACCTCCTGTTCCCTACAGGTTGCAATTTGTCCTGAGGATGAACGGGAAGAGGGGCAACCAATGAGAGACTAGATCTAGGTGTTGGGACAGGCACAGGTCACTCTATTTTCCCATCAGGAAGAAGAATTAACCACAGGCTCAGCCTGCCGCCCAGAAGCAGAATAGGGCCTGAGGCAATCCCGCGCTTTTGCGGCCAGCTCCCAAAAAAGACAGTTGAAAAATGGAGCTCAGGGAAACTGCAATTCAAAAACCTCAGAGTTATAAATGATAACTCTCGTCCACAAATATATTGAGGGAAGGCAACGAAGAGGATTTGAAAGCAAGGCAGAATTGCAGGAAACAGATTTCAGGAGGTAGATACGAATCGCCTTTAAAGCACATGAAAAGCGGCAAAACGTCGACAATGATGCCCTTGGCAAAAAAGGGCGTATGCGTTTTTTCCTGAATATATTCAGGAAAAAACGCATACGCCCTTTTTGGCCAACCAAGCAACCTGGAAAGGCAAATCAGCGCTACAAAGAAGTCTCGCTTCCCATCGGTGAAAAGGGCCATGCTGCAAAAAGTGTCAAAACCAGAAATGCAGGACAGGCCATGGAGAAATGGCAGCCTTGCTACACTGATGGGCGGGATGTAAATTGCCAACAGCCACTCTGGAGAAGTGTACGTTGTGTCCTGAAACATCGAAAAAAAACAGCTTAGGGAGCATAGGGCACGTCCACTCATGGGCGTATAAATTGGAAAAACTAAAAATCAGCAAGACACAGGCACCCGAAAGTTTAGGGCTGCTCTGTTGACAAGAACCTCCACTTCATGACACCTTAAATATCCCAGGAAAGAGAAAAATGGATAAAGAAGTTGTGGTCCTTATGTACAATGGAATATCACTCAGACATGAAATCAATGTCATAAGGCTAGTAGAAGCAAGATGAGTGGAGTTAGGTACGACGATTCTAAGTGAAATAAGTCACACAGAAAAAGACACTTATCATAAGCTATCACTTATAGAGAGAATGTAAAAACCGATACACGTGAACTGAATTACAAAACAGAACAGAGTCACACGTTTAGAAAACACACTATGGCTGCTTAACGGGAAAGGTGAGGTGGGGTGATGCATAAAACAAGGGTTTCAAATTCGCTCAGATACCGTTCCATACACCCAATATGTAATAGACAAGACCTACTCCTTGCTCAGTGAACTGGACTCAACACCCCCTATTCCCCGCACAAGAATATATGTGACTAGTAAGAATCTTAAAACCTATGTATTGATATCTGTCTGGAAGTGAGTCAAGTGGGTGTAAAGCCGCATAAACACAACCATGAAAAGCAGCTAAACCCCATTATAAAAATAAATTACTTTTAAAAACCCGCAAAAAAAGATAGTGAAAGAGAGAGAAATTCTTACAAAATTCGTTCAGAGGCTGTGATGCAACCTGGATTGACCATATCTAGACCCACACCTGGATGAGACATAAGGGTGGACACTCTTGGGGCTGAGAGGTTGGGTGAGGTTGGGTGAGCAAACGCAGACCCTTTAAAGTAATACTGCGTGGTACCCATCCCATGGGTCCCAAATCTCCAGGTTCAAGGGCATCTTCCTACATCAAAAACATGCATGAGAAACCCAGAAGATGGTACACCGTGTGATTTTGAAAGGTTTCTAAAACGCACCTCATTTCTCATCTCCTTGTGCTCGGTTTCGCCATTCCAGCTATTTTACTAGCAATCTCCCTACTTGGAGAATCAGCACCTTTAACCTCCTGTTCCCTACAGGTTGCAATTTGTCCTGAGGGTGAACGGGAAGAGGGGCAACCAATGAGAGACTAGATCTAGGTGTTGGGACAGGCACAGGTCACTCTATTTTCCCAACAGGAAGAAGAATTAACAACATGCTCAGCCTGCCGCCCAGAAGCAGAATAGGGCCTGAGGCAATCCCGCGCTTTTGAGGCCAGCTCCCAAAAAAAGACAGTTGAAAAATGGAGCTCAGGGAAACTGCAATTCACAAACCCGCAGAGTTATAAATGATAACTCTCATCCACAGATATATTGAGGGAAGGCAACGAAGAGGATTTGAAAGCAAGGCAGAATTGCAGGAAACAAATTTCAGGAGGTAGATACGAATCGCCTTTAAAGCACATGAAAAGCGGCAAAACGTCGACAATGATGCCCTTGGCCAAAAAGGGCGTATGCGTTTTTTCCTGAATATATTCAGGAAAAAACGCATACGCCCTTTTTGGCCAACCAAGCAACCTGGAAAGGCAAATCAGCGCTACAAAGAAGTCTCGCTTCCCTTCGGTCAAAAGGGCCATGCTGCAAAAAGTGTCAAACCCAGAAATCCAGGACAGGCCATGGAGAAATGGCAGCCTTGCTACACTGATGGGCGGGATGTAAATTGCCAACAGCCACTCTGGAGAAGTGTACGTTGTGTCCTGAAACATGGAAAAAAAACAGCTTAGGGAGCATAGGGCACGTCCACTCATGGGCGTATAAATTGGAAAAACTAAAAATCAGCAAGACACAGGCACCAGAATGTTTAGGGCTGCTCTGTTGACAAGAACCTCCACTTCATGACACCTTAAATATCCCAGGAAAGAGAAAAATGGATAAAGAAGTTGTGGTCCTTATGTACAATGGAATATCACTCAGACATGAAATCAATGTTATAAGGCTAGTAGAAGCAACATGAGTGGAGTTAGGTACGACGATTCTAAGTGAAATAAGTCACACAGAAAAAGACACTTATCATAAGCTATCACTTATAGAGAGAATGTAAAAACCGATACACGTGAACTGAATTACAAAACAGAACAGAGTCACACGTTTAGAAAACACACTATGGCTGCTTAACGGGAAAGGTGAGGTGGGGTGATGCATAAAACAAGGGTTTCAAATTCGCTCAGATACCGTTCCATACACCCAATATGTAATAGACAAGACCTACTCCTTGCTCAGTGAACTGGACTCAACACCCCCTATTCCCCGCACAAGAATATATGTGACTAGTAAGAATCTTAAAACCTATGTATTGATATCTGTCTGGAAGTGAGTCAAGTGGGTGTAAAGCCGCATAAACACAACCATGAAAAGCAGCTAAACCCCATTATAAAAATAAATTACTTTTAAAAACCCGCAAAAAAAGATAGTGAAAGAGAGAGAAATTCTTACAAAATTCGTTCAGAGGCTGTGATGCAACCTGGATTGACCATATCTAGACCCACACCTGGATGAGACATAAGGGTGGACACTCTTGGGGCTGAGAGGTTGGGTGAGGTTGGGTGAGCAAACGCAGACCCTTTAAAGTAATACTGCGTGGTACCCATTCCATGGGTCCCAAATCTCCAGGTTCAAGGGCATCTTCCTACATCAAAAACATGCATGAGAAACCCAGAAGATGGTACACCGTGTGATTTTGAAAGGTTTCTAAAACGCACCTCATTTCTCATCTCCTTGTGCTCGGTTTCGCCATTCCAGCTATTTTACTAGCAATCTCCCTACTTGGAGAATCAGCACCTTTAACCTCCTGTTCCCTACAGGTTGCAATTTGTCCTGAGGGTGAACGGGAAGAGGGGCAACCAATGAGAGACTAGATCTAGGTGTTGGGACAGGCACAGGTCACTCTATTTTCCCAACAGGAAGAAGAATTAACCACATGCTCAGCCTGCCGCCCAGAAGCAGAATAGGGCCTGAGGCAAGCCCGCGCTTTTGAGGCCAGCTCCCAAAAAAAGACAGTTGAAAAATGGAGCTCAGGGAAACTGCAATTCACAAACCCGCAGAGTTATAAATGATAACTCTCATCCACAGATATATTGAGGGAAGGCAACGAAGAGGATTTGAAAGCAAGGCAGAATTGCAGGAAACAAATTTCAGGAGGTAGATACGAATCGCCTTTAAAGCACATGAAAAGCGGCAAAACGTCGACAATGATGCCCTTGGCCAAAAAGGGCGTATGCGTTTTTTCCTGAATATATTCAGGAAAAAACGCATACGCCCTTTTTGGCCAACCAAGCAACCTGGAAAGGCAAATCAGCGCTACAAAGAAGTCTCGCTTCCCTTCGGTCAAAAGGGCCATGCTGCAAAAAGTGTCAAACCCAGAAATCCAGGACAGGCCATGGAGAAATGGCAGCCTTGCTACACTGATGGGCGGGATGTAAATTGCCAACAGCCACTCTGGAGAAGTGTACGTTGTGTCCTGAAACATGGAAAAAAAACAGCTTAGGGAGCATAGGGCACGTCCACTCATGGGCGTATAAATTGGAAAAACTAAAAATCAGCAAGACACAGGCACCAGAATGTTTAGGGCTGCTCTGTTGACAAGAACCTCCACTTCATGACACCTTAAATATCCCAGGAAAGAGAAAAATGGATAAAGAAGTTGTGGTCCTTATGTACAATGGAATATCACTCAGACATGAAATCAATGTTATAAGGCTAGTAGAAGCAACATGAGTGGAGTTAGGTACGACGATTCTAAGTGAAATAAGTCACACAGAAAAAGACACTTATCATAAGCTATCACTTATAGAGGGAATGTAAAAACCGCTACACTTGAACTGAATTATAAAACAGAACAGAGTCACACGTTTAGAAAACACACTATATCTGCTTAACAGGAAAGGTGAGGTGGGGTGATGCATAAAACAAGGGTTTCAAATTCGCTCAGATACCGTTCCATACACCCAATATGTAATAGACAAGACCTACTCCTTGCTCAGTGAACTGGACTCAACACCCCCTATTCCCCGCACAAGAATATATGTGACTAGTAAGAATCTTAAAACCTATGTATTGATATCTGTCTGGAAGTGAGTCAAGTGGGTGTAAAGCCGCATAAACACAACCATGAAAAGCAGCTAAACCCCATTATAAAAATAAATTACTTTTAAAAACCCGTAAAACAAAGACAGTGAAAGAGAGAGAAATTCTTACAAAATTCGTTCAGAGGTTGTGATGCAACCTGGATTGACCATATATAGACCCACACCTGGATGAGACATAAGGGTGGACACTCTTGGGGCTGAGAGGTTGGGTGAGGTTGGGTGAGCAAACGCAGACCCTTTAAAGTAATACTGCGTGGTACCCATCCCATGGGTCCCAAATCTCCAGGTTCAAGGGCATCTTCCTACATCGAGAACATGCATGAGAAACCCAGGAGATGGTACACCGTGTGATTTTGAAAGGTTTCTAAAACGCACCTCATTTCTCATCTCCTTGTGCTCGGTTTCGCCATTCCAGCTACTTTACTAGCAATCTCCCTACTTGGAGAATCAGCACCTTTAACCTCCTGTTCCCTACAGGTTGCAATTTGTCCTGAGGATGAACGGGAAGAGGGGCAACCAATGAGAGACTAGATCTAGGTGTTGGGACAGGCACAGGTCACTCTATTTTCCCAACAGGAAGAAGAATTAACCACAGGCTCAGCCTGCCGCCCGGAACCAGAATAGGGCCTGAGGCAATCCCGTGTTTTTGCGGCCAGCTCCCAAAAAAGACAGTTGAAAAATGGAGCTCAGGGGCACTGCAATTCACAAACCTGCAGAGTTATAAATGATAACTCTCGTCCACAAATATATTGAGGGAAGGCAACGAAGAGGATTTGAAAGCAAGGCAGAATTGCAGGAAACAGATTTCAGGAGGTAGATACGAATCGCCTTTAAAGCACATGAAAAGCGGCAAAACGTCGACAATGATGCCCTTGGCCAAAAAGGGCGTATGCGTTTTTTCCTGAATATATTCAGGAATAAACGCATACGCCCTTTTTGGCCAACCAAGCAACCAGGAAAGGCAAATCAGCGCTACAAAGAAGTCTCGCTTCCCATCGGTGAAAAGGGCCATGCTGCAAAAAGTGTCAAAACCAGAAATGCAGGACAGGCCATGGAGAAATGGCAGCCTTGCTACACTGATGGACGGGATGTAAATTGCCAACAGCCACTCTGGAGAAGTGTACGTTGTGTCCTGAAACATGGAAAAAAAACAGCTTAGGGAGCATAGGGCGCATCCACTCATGGGCGTATAAATTGGAAAAACTAAAAATCAGCAAGTCACAGGCACCCGAAAGTTTACGGCTGCTCTGTTGACAAGAACCTCCACTTCATGACACCTTAAATATCCCAGGAAAGAGAAAAATGGATAAAGAAGTTGTGGTCCTTATGTACAATGGAATATCACTCAGACATGAAATCAATGTTATAAGGCTAGTAGAAGCAACATGAGTGGAGTTAGGTACGACGATTCTAAGTGAAATAAGTCACACAGAAAAAGACACTTATCATAAGCTATCACTTATAGAGGGAATGTAAAAACCGCTACACTTGAACTGAATTATAAAACAGAACAGAGTCACACGTTTAGAAAACACACTATATCTGCTTAACAGGAAAGGTGAGGTGGGGTGATGCATAAAACAAGGGTTTCAAATTCGCTCAGATACCGTTCCATACACCCAATATGTAATAGACAAGACCTACTCCTTGCTCAGTGAACTGGACTCAACACCCCCTATTCCCCGCACAAGAATATATGTGACTAGTAAGAATCTTAAAACCTATGTATTGATATCTGTCTGGAAGTGAGTCAAGTGGGTGTAAAGCCGCATAAACACAACCATGAAAAGCAGCTAAACCCCATTATAAAAATAAATTACTTTTAAAAACCCGTAAAACAAAGACAGTGAAAGAGAGAGAAATTCTTACAAAATTCGTTCAGAGGTTGTGATGCAACCTGGATTGACCATATATAGACCCACACCTGGATGAGACATAAGGGTGGACACTCTTGGGGCTGAGAGGTTGGGTGAGGTTGCGTGAGCAAACGCAGACCCTTTAAAATAATACTGCGTGGTACCCATCCCATGGGTCCCAAATCTCCAGGTTCAAGGGCATCTTCCTACATCGAAAACATGCATGAGAAACCCAGAAGATGGTACACCATGTGATTTTGAAAGGTTTCTAAAACGCACCTCATTTGTCATCTCCTTGTGCTCGGGTTCGCCATTCCAGCTACTTTACTAGCAATCTCCCTACTTGGAGAATCAGCACCTTTAAGCTCCTGTTCCCTACAGGTTGCAATTTGTCCTGAGGATGAACGGGAAGAGGGGCAACCAATGAGAGACTAGATCTAGGTGTTGGGACAGGCACAGGTCACTCTATTTTCCCAAAAGGAAGAAGAATTAACCACAGGCTCAGCCTGCCGCCCGGAACCAGAATAGGGCCTGAGGCAATCCCGTGCTTTTGCGGCCAGCTCCCAAAAAAGACAGTGGAAAAATGGAGCTCAGGGGCACTGCAATTCACAAACCTGCAGAGTTATAAATGATAACTCTCGTCCACAAATATATTGAGGGAAGGCAACGAAGAGGAATTGAAAGCAAGGCAGAATTGCAGGAAACAGATTTCAGGAGGTAGATACGAATCGCCTTTAAAGCACATGAAAAGCGGCAAAACGTCGACAATGATGCCCTTGGCCAAAAAGGGCGTATGCGTTTTTTCCTGAATATATTCAGGAAAAAACGCATACGCCCTTTTTGGCCAACCAAGCAACCTGGAAAGGCAAATCAGCGCTACAAAGAAGTCTCGCTTCCCATCGGTGAAAAGGGCCATGCTGCAAAAAGTGTCAAAACCAGAAATGCAGGACAGGCCATGGAGAAATGGCAGCCTTGCTACACTGATGGGCGGGATGTAAATTGCCAACAGCCACTCTGGAGAAGTGTACGTTGTGTCCTGAAACATCGAAAAAAAACAGCTTAGGGAGCATAGGGCACGTCCACTCATGGGCATATAAATTGGAAAAACTAAAAATCAGCAAGACACAGGCACCCGAAAGTTTAGGGCTGCTCTGTTGACAAGAACCTCCACTTCATGACACCTTAAATATCCCAGGAAAGAGAAAAATGGATAAAGAAGTTGTGGTCCTTATGTACAATGGAATATCACTCAGACATGAAATCAATGTCATAAGGCTAGTAGAAGAAAGATGAGTGGAGTTAGGTACGACGATTCTAAGTGAAATAAGTCACACAGAAAAAGACACTTATCATAAGCTATCACTTATAGAGGGAATGTAAAAACCGCTACACTTGAACTGAATTACAAAACAGAACAGAGTCACACGTTTAGAAAACACACTATGGCTGCTTAACGGGAAAGGTGAGGTGGGGTGGTGCATAAAACAAGGGTTTCAAATTCGCTCAGATACCGTTCCATACACCCAATATGTAATAGACAAGACCTACTCCTTGCTCAGTGAACTGGACTCAACACCCCCTATTCACCGCACAAGAATATATGTGACTAGTAAGAATCTTAAAACCTATATATTGATATCTCTCTGGAAGTGAGTCAAGTGGGTGTAAAGCCGCATAAACAGAGCCATGAAAAGCAGCTAAACCCCATTATAAAAATAAATTACTTTTAAAAACCCGTAAAACAAAGACAGTGAAAGAGAGAGACATTCTTACAAAATTCGTTCAGAGGCTGTGATGCAACCTGGATTGACCATATCTAGACCCACAGCTGGATGAGACATAAGGGTGGACACTCTTGGGGCTGAGAGGTTGGGTGAGGTTGCATGAGCAAACGCAGACCCTTTAAAGTAATACTGCGTGGTACCCATCCCATGGGTCCCAAATCTCCAGGTTCAAGGGCATCTTCCTACATCGAAAACATGCATGAGAAACCCAGAAGATGGTACACCATGTGATTTTGAAAGGTTTCTAAAACGCACCTCATTTCTCATCTCCTTGTGCTCGGGTTCGCCATTCCAGCTACTTTACTAGCAATCCCCCTACTTGGAGAATCAGCACCTTTAAGCTCCTGTTCCCTACAGGTTGCAATTTGTCCTGAGGATGAACGGAAAGAGGGGCAACCAATGAGAGACTAGATCTAGGTGTTGGGACAGGCACAGGTCACTCTATTTTCCCAACAGGAAGAAGAATTAACCACAGGATCAGCCTGCCGCCCGGAACCAGAATAGGGCCTGAGGCAATCCCGTGCTTTTGCGGCCAGCTCCCAAAAAAGACAGTGGAAAAATGGAGCTCAGGGGCACTGCAATTCACAAACCTGCAGAGTTATAAATGATAACTCTCGTCCACAAATATATTGAGGGAAGGCAACGAAGAGGAATTGAAAGCAAGGCAGAATTGCAGGAAACAGATTTCAGGAGGTAGATACGAATCGCCTTTAAAGCACATGAAAAGCGGCAAAACGTCCACAATGATGCCCTTGGCCAAAAAGGGCGTATGCGCTTTTTCCTGAATATATTCAGGAAAAAACGCATACGCCCTTTTTGGCCAACCAAGCAACCTGGAAAGGCAAATCAGCGCTACAAAGAAGTCTCGCTTCCCATCGGTGAAAAGGGCCATGCTGCAAAAAGTGTCAAACCCAGAAATGCAGGACAGGCAATGGAGAAATGGCAGCCTTGCTACACTGATGGGCGGGATGTAAATTGCCAACAGCCACTCTGGAGAAGTGTACGTTGTGTCCTGAAACATCGAAAAAAAACAGCTTAGGGAGCATAGGGCACGTCCACTCATGGGCGTATAAATTGGAAAAACTAAAAATCAGCAAGACACAGGCACCGGAAAGTTTAGGGCTGCTCTGTTGACAAGAACCTCCACTTCATGACACCTTAAATATCCCAGGAAAGAGAAAAATGGATAAAGAAGTTGTGGTCCTTATGTACAATGGAATATCACTCAGACATGAAATCAATGTCATAAGGCTAGTAGAAGCAAGATGAGTGGAGTTAGGTACGACGATTCTAAGTGAAATAAGTCACACAGAAAAAGACACTTATCATAAGTTATCACTTATAGAGAGAATGTAAAAACCGATACACGTGAACTGAATTACAAAACAGAACAGAGTCACACGTTTAGAAAACACACTATGGCTGCTTAACGGGAAAGGTGAGGTGGGGTGATGCATAAAACAAGGGTTTCAAATTCGCTCAGATACCGTTCCATACACCCAATATGTAATAGACAAGACCTACTCCTTGCTCAGTGAACTGGACTCAACACCCCCTATTCCCCGCACAAGAATATATGTGACTAGTAAGAATCTTAAAACCTATGTATTGATATCTGTCTGGAAGTGAGTCAAGTGGGTGTAAAGCCGCATAAACACAACCATGAAAAGCAGCTAAACCCCATTATAAAAATAAATTACTTTTAAAAACCCGCAAAAAAAGATAGTGAAAGAGAGAGAAATTCTTACAAAATTCGTTCAGAGGCTGTGATGCAACCTGGATTGACCATATCTAGACCCACACCTGGATGAGACATAAGGGTGGACACTCTTGGGGCTGAGAGGTTGGGTGAGGTTGGGTGAGCAAACGCAGACCCTTTAAAGTAATACTGCGTGGTACCCATCCCATGGGTCCCAAATCTCCAGGTTCAAGGGCATCTTCCTACATCAAAAACATGCATGAGAAACCCAGAAGATGGTACACCGTGTGATTTTGAAAGGTTTCTAAAACGCACCTCATTTCTCATCTCCTTGTGCTCGGTTTCGCCATTCCAGCTATTTTACTAGCAATCTCCCTACTTGGAGAATCAGCACCTTTAACCTCCTGTTCCCTACAGGTTGCAATTTGTCCTGAGGGTGAACGGGAAGAGGGGCAACCAATGAGAGACTAGATCTAGGTGTTGGGACAGGCACAGGTCACTCTATTTTCCCAACAGGAAGAAGAATTAACAACATGCTCAGCCTGCCGCCCAGAAGCAGAATAGGGCCTGAGGCAATCCCGCGCTTTTGAGGCCAGCTCCCAAAAAAAGACAGTTGAAAAATGTAGCTCAGGGAAACTGCAATTCACAAACCCGCAGAGTTATAAATGATAACTCTCATCCACAGATATATTGAGGGAAGGCAACGAAGAGGATTTGAAAGCAAGGCAGAATTGCAGGAAACAAATTTCAGGAGGTAGATACGAATCGCCTTTAAAGCACATGAAAAGCGGCAAAACGTCGACAATGATGCCCTTGGCCAAAAAGGGCGTATGCGTTTTTTCCTGAATATATTCAGGAAAAAACGCATACGCCCTTTTTGGCCAACCAAGCAACCTGGAAAGGCAAATCAGCGCTACAAAGAAGTCTCGCTTCCCTTCGGTCAAAAGGGCCATGCTGCAAAAAGTGTCAAACCCAGAAATCCAGGACAGGCCATGGAGAAATGGCAGCCTTGCTACACTGATGGGCGGGATGTAAATTGCCAACAGCCACTCTGGAGAAGTGTACGTTGTGTCCTGAAACATGGAAAAAAAACAGCTTAGGGAGCATAGGGCACGTCCACTCATGGGCGTATAAATTGGAAAAACTAAAAATCAGCAAGACACAGGCACCAGAATGTTTAGGGCTGCTCTGTTGACAAGAACCTCCACTTCATGACACCTTAAATATCCCAGGAAAGAGAAAAATGGATAAAGAAGTTGTGGTCCTTATGTACAATGGAATATCACTCAGACATGAAATCAATGTTATAAGGCTAGTAGAAGCAACATGAGTGGAGTTAGGTACGACGATTCTAAGTGAAATAAGTCACACAGAAAAAGACACTTATCATAAGCTATCACTTATAGAGGGAATGTAAAAACCGCTACACTTGAACTGAATTATAAAACAGAACAGAGTCACACGTTTAGAAAACACACTATATCTGCTTAACAGGAAAGGTGAGGTGGGGTGATGCATAAAACAAGGGTTTCAAATTCGCTCAGATACCGTTCCATACACCCAATATGTAATAGACAAGACCTACTCCTTGCTCAGTGAACTGGACTCAACACCCCCTATTCCCCGCACAAGAATATATGTGACTAGTAAGAATCTTAAAACCTATGTATTGATATCTGTCTGGAAGTGAGTCAAGTGGGTGTAAAGCCGCATAAACACAACCATGAAAAGCAGCTAAACCCCATTATAAAAATAAATTACTTTTAAAAACCCGTAAAACAAAGACAGTGAAAGAGAGAGAAATTCTTACAAAATTCGTTCAGAGGTTGTGATGCAACCTGGATTGACCATATATAGACCCACACCTGGATGAGACATAAGGGTGGACACTCTTGGGGCTGAGAGGTTGGGTGAGGTTGGGTGAGCAAACGCAGACCCTTTAAAGTAATACTGCGTGGTACCCATCCCATGGGTCCCAAATCTCCAGGTTCAAGGGCATCTTCCTACATCGAGAACATGCATGAGAAACCCAGGAGATGGTACACCGTGTGATTTTGAAAGGTTTCTAAAACGCACCTCATTTCTCATCTCCTTGTGCTCGGTTTCGCCATTCCAGCTACTTTACTAGCAATCTCCCTACTTGGAGAATCAGCACCTTTAACCTCCTGTTCCCTACAGGTTGCAATTTGTCCTGAGGATGAACGGGAAGAGGGGCAACCAATGAGAGACTAGATCTAGGTGTTGGGACAGGCACAGGTCACTCTATTTTCCCAACAGGAAGAAGAATTAACCACAGGCTCAGCCTGCCGCCCGGAACCAGAATAGGGCCTGAGGCAATCCCGTGTTTTTGCGGCCAGCTCCCAAAAAAGACAGTTGAAAAATGGAGCTCAGGGGCACTGCAATTCACAAACCTGCAGAGTTATAAATGATAACTCTCGTCCACAAATATATTGAGGGAAGGCAACGAAGAGGATTTGAAAGCAAGGCAGAATTGCAGGAAACAGATTTCAGGAGGTAGATACGAATCGCCTTTAAAGCACATGAAAAGCGGCAAAACGTCGACAATGATGCCCTTGGCCAAAAAGGGCGTATGCGTTTTTTCCTGAATATATTCAGGAATAAACGCATACGCCCTTTTTGGCCAACCAAGCAACCAGGAAAGGCAAATCAGCGCTACAAAGAAGTCTCGCTTCCCATCGGTGAAAAGGGCCATGCTGCAAAAAGTGTCAAAACCAGAAATGCAGGACAGGCCATGGAGAAATGGCAGCCTTGCTACACTGATGGACGGGATGTAAATTGCCAACAGCCACTCTGGAGAAGTGTACGTTGTGTCCTGAAACATGGAAAAAAAACAGCTTAGGGAGCATAGGGCGCATCCACTCATGGGCGTATAAATTGGAAAAACTAAAAATCAGCAAGTCACAGGCACCCGAAAGTTTACGGCTGCTCTGTTGACAAGAACCTCCACTTCATGACACCTTAAATATCCCAGGAAAGAGAAAAATGGATAAAGAAGTTGTGGTCCTTATGTACAATGGAATATCACTCAGACATGAAATCAATGTTATAAGGCTAGTAGAAGCAACATGAGTGGAGTTAGGTACGACGATTCTAAGTGAAATAAGTCACACAGAAAAAGACACTTATCATAAGCTATCACTTATAGAGGGAATGTAAAAACCGCTACACTTGAACTGAATTATAAAACAGAACAGAGTCACACGTTTAGAAAACACACTATATCTGCTTAACAGGAAAGGTGAGGTGGGGTGATGCATAAAACAAGGGTTTCAAATTCGCTCAGATACCGTTCCATACACCCAATATGTAATAGACAAGACCTACTCCTTGCTCAGTGAACTGGACTCAACACCCCCTATTCCCCGCACAAGAATATATGTGACTAGTAAGAATCTTAAAACCTATGTATTGATATCTGTCTGGAAGTGAGTCAAGTGGGTGTAAAGCCGCATAAACACAACCATGAAAAGCAGCTAAACCCCATTATAAAAATAAATTACTTTTAAAAACCCGTAAAACAAAGACAGTGAAAGAGAGAGAAATTCTTACAAAATTCGTTCAGAGGTTGTGATGCAACCTGGATTGACCATATATAGACCCACACCTGGATGAGACATAAGGGTGGACACTCTTGGGGCTGAGAGGTTGGATGAGGTTGCGTGAGCAAACGCAGACCCTTTAAAATAATACTGCGTGGTACCCATCCCATGGGTCCCAAATCTCCAGGTTCAAGGGCATCTTCCTACATCGAAAACATGCATGAGAAACCCAGAAGATGGTACACCATGTGATTTTGAAAGGTTTCTAAAACGCACCTCATTTGTCATCTCCTTGTGCTCGGGTTCGCCATTCCAGCTACTTTACTAGCAATCTCCCTACTTGGAGAATCAGCACCTTTAAGCTCCTGTTCCCTACAGGTTGCAATTTGTCCTGAGGATGAACGGGAAGAGGGGCAACCAATGAGAGACTAGATCTAGGTGTTGGGACAGGCACAGGTCACTCTATTTTCCCAAAAGGAAGAAGAATTAACCACAGGCTCAGCCTGCCGCCCGGAACCAGAATAGGGCCTGAGGCAATCCCGTGCTTTTGCGGCAAGCTCCCAAAAAAGACAGTGGAAAAATGGAGCTCAGGGGCACTGCAATTCACAAACCTGCAGAGTTATAAATGATAACTCTCGTCCACAAATATATTGAGGGAAGGCAACGAAGAGGAATTGAAAGCAAGGCAGAATTGCAGGAAACAGATTTCAGGAGGTAGATACGAATCGCCTTTAAAGCACATGAAAAGCGGCAAAACGTCGACAATGATGCCCTTGGCCAAAAAGGGCGTATGCGTTTTTTCCTGAATATATTCAGGAAAAAACGCATACGCCCTTTTTGGCCAACCAAGCAACCTGGAAAGGCAAATCAGCGCTACAAAGAAGTCTCGCTTCCCATCGGTGAAAAGGGCCATGCTGCAAAAAGTGTCAAAACCAGAAATGCAGGACAGGCCATGGAGAAATGGCAGCCTTGCTACACTGATGGGCGGGATGTAAATTGCCAACAGCCACTCTGGAGAAGTGTACGTTGTGTCCTGAAACATCGAAAAAAAACAGCTTAGGGAGCATAGGTCACGTCCACTCATGGGCATATAAATTGGAAAAACTAAAAATCAGCAAGACACAGGCACCCGAAAGTTTAGGGCTGCTCTGTTGACAAGAACCTCCACTTCATGACACCTTAAATATCCCAGGAAAGAGAAAAATGGATAAAGAAGTTGTGGTCCTTATGTACAATGGAATATCACTCAGACATGAAATCAATGTCATAAGGCTAGTAGAAGCAAGATGAGTGGAGTTAGGTACGACGATTCTAAGTGAAATAAGTCACACAGAAAAAGACACTTATCATAAGCTATCACTTATAGAGGGAATGTAAAAACCGCTACACTTGAACTGAATTACAAAACAGAACAGAGTCACACGTTTAGAAAACACACTATGGCTGCTTAACGGGAAAGGTGAGGTGGGGTGGTGCATAAAACAAGGGTTTCAAATTCGCTCAGATACCGTTCCATACACCCAATATGTAATAGACAAGACCTACTCCTTGCTCAGTGAACTGGACTCAACACCCCCTATTCACCGCACAAGAATATATGTGACTAGTAAGAATCTTAAAACCTATATATTGATATCTCTCTGGAAGTGAGTCAAGTGGGTGTAAAGCCGCATAAACAGAGCCATGAAAAGCAGCTAAACCCCATTATAAAAATAAATTACTTTTAAAAACCCGTAAAACAAAGACAGTGAAAGAGAGAGACATTCTTACAAAATTCGTTCAGAGGCTGTGATGCAACCTGGATTGACCATATCTAGACCCACAGCTGGATGAGACATAAGGGTGGACACTCTTGGGGCTGAGAGGTTGGGTGAGGTTGCGTGAGCAAACGCAGACCCTTTAAAGTAATACTGCGTGGTACCCATCCCATGGGTCCCAAATCTCCAGGTTCAAGGGCATCTTCCTACATCGAGAACATGCATGAGAAACCCAGGAGATGGTACACCGTGTGATTTTGAAAGGTTTCTAAAACGCACCTCATTTCTCATCTCCTTGTGCTCGGTTTCGCCATTCCAGCTACTTTACTAGCAATCTCCCTACTTGGAGAATCAGCACCTTTAACCTCCTGTTCCCTACAGGTTGCAATTTGTCCTGAGGATGAACGGGAAGAGGGGCAACCAATGAGAGACTAGATCTAGGTGTTGGGACAGGCACAGGTCACTCTATTTTCCCAACAGGAAGAAGAATTAACCACATGCTCAGCCTGCCGCCCGGAAGCAGAATAGGGCCTGAGGCAATCCCGCGCTTTTGAGGCCAGCTCCCAAAAAAAGACAGTTGAAAAATGGAGCTCAGGGAAACTGCAATTCACAAACCCGCAGAGTTATAAATGATAACTCTCATCCACAGATATATTGAGGGAAGGCAACGAAGAGGATTTGAAAGCAAGGCAGAATTGCAGGAAACAGATTTCAGGAGGTAGATACGAATCGCCTTTAAAGCACATGAAAAGCGGCAAAACGTCGACAATGATGCCCTTGGCCAAAAAGGGCGTATGCGTTTTTTCCTGAATATATTCAGGAAAAAACGCATACGCCCTTTTTGGCCAACCAAGCAACCTGGAAAGGCAAATCAGCGCTACAAAGAAGTCTCGCTTCCCTTCGGTCAAAAGGGCCATGCTGCAAAAAGTGTCAAACCCAGAAATCCAGGACAGGCCATGGAGAAATGGCAGCCTTGCTACACTGATGGGCGGGATGTAAATTGCCAACAGCCACTCTGGAGAAGTGTACGTTGTGTCCTGAAACATGGAAAAAAAACAGCTTAGGGAGCATAGGGCACGTCCACTCATGGGCGTATAAATTGGAAAAACTAAAAATCAGCAAGACACAGGCACCAGAATGTTTAGGGCTGCTCTGTTGACAAGAACCTCCACTTCATGACACCTTAAATATCCCAGGAAAGAGAAAAATGGATAAAGAAGTTGTGGTCCTTATGTACAATGGAATATCACTCAGACATGAAATCAATGTTATAATGCTAGTAGAAGCAAGATGAGTGGAGTTAGGTACGACGATTCTAAGTGAAATAAGTCACACAGAAAAAGACACTTATCATAAGCTATCACTTATAGAGGGAATGTAAAAACCGCTACACTTGAACTGAATTACAAAACAGAACAGAGTCACACGTTTAGAAAACACACTATAGCTGCTTAACAGGAAAGGTGAGGTGGGGTGATGCATAAAACAAGGGTTTCAAATTCGCTCAGATACCGTTCCATACACCCAGTATGTAATAGACAAGACCTACTCCTTGCTCAGTGAACTGGACTCAACACCCCCTATTCCCCGCACAAGAATATATGTGACTAGTAAGAATCTTAAAACCTATGTATTGATATCTGTCTGGAAGTGAGTCAAGTGGGTGTAAAGCCGCATAAACACAGCCATGAAAGGCAGCTAAACCCCATTATAAAAATAAATTACTTTTAAAAACCCGTAAAACAAAGACAGTGAAAGAGAGAGAAATTCTTACAAAATTCGTTCAGAGGCTGTGATGCAACCTGGATTGACCATATCTAGACCCACAGCTGGATGAGACATAAGGGTGGACACTCTTGGGGCTGAGAGGTTGGGTGAGGTTGGGTGAGCAAACGCAGACCCTTTAAAGTAATACTGCGTGGTACCCATCCCATGCGTCCCAAATCTCCAGGTTCAAGGGCATCTTCCTACATCGAGAACATACATGAGAAACCCAGAAGATGGTACACCGTGTGATTTTGAAAGGTTTCTAAAACGCACCTCATTTCTCATCTCCTTGTGCTCGGTTTCGCCATTCCAGCTACTTTACTAGCAATCTCCCTACTTGGAGAATCAGCACCTTTAACCTCCTGTTCCCTACAGGTTGCAATTTGTCCTGAGGATGAACGGGAAGAGGGGCAACCAATGAGAGACTAGATCTAGGTGTTGGGACAGGCACAGGTCACTCTATTTTCCCATCAGGAAGAAGAATTAACCACAGGCTCAGCCTGCCGCCCGGAAGCAGAATAGGGCCTGAGGCAATCCCGCGCTTTTGCGGCCAGCTCCCAAAAAAGACAGTTGAAAAATGGAGCTCAGGGAAACTGCAATTCAAAAACCTCAGAGTTATAAATGATAACTCTCGTCCACAAATATATTGAGGGAAGGCAACGAAGAGGATTTGAAAGCAAGGCAGAATTGCAGGAAACAGATTTCAGGAGGTAGATACGAATCGCCTTTAAAGCACATGAAAAGCGGCAAAACGTCGACAATGATGCCCTTGGCCAAAAAGGGCGTATGCGTTTTTTCCTGAATATATTCAGGAAAAAACGCATACGCCCTTTTTGGCCAACCAAGCAACCTGGAAAGGCAAATCAGCGCTACAAAGAAGTCTCGCTTCCCATCGGTGAAAAGGGCCATGCTGCAAAAAGTGTCAAAACCAGAAATGCAGGACAGGCCATGGAGAAATGGCAGCCTTGCTACACTGATGGACGGGATGTAAATTGCCAACAGCCACTCTGGAGAAGTGTACGTTGTGTCCTGAAACATGGAAAAAAAACAGCTTAGGGAGCATAGGGCGCGTCCACTCATGGGCGTATAAATTGGAAAAACTAAAAATCAGCAAGTCACAGGCACCCGAAAGTTTACGGCTGCTCTGTTGACAAGAACCTCCACTTCATGACACCTTAAATATCCCAGGAAAGAGAAAAATGGATAAAGAAGTTGTGGTCCTTATGTACAATTGAATATCACTCAGACATGAAATCAATGTCATAAGGCTAGTAGAAGCAAGATGAGTGGAGTTAGGTACGACGATTCTAAGTGAAATAAGTCACACAGAAAAAGACACTTATCATAAGCTATCACTTATAGAGGGAATGTAAAAACCGCTACACGTGAACTGAATTACAAAACAGAACAGAGTCACACGTTTAGAAAACACACTATGGCTGCTTAACGGGAAAGGTGAGGTGGGGTGATGCATAAAACAAGGGTTTCAAATTCGCTCAGAAACCGTTCCATACACCCAATATGTAATAGACAAGACCTACTCCTTGCTCAGTGAACTGGACTCAACACCCCCTATTCCCCGCACAAGAATATATGTGACTAGTAAGAATCTTAAAACCTATGTATTGATATCTGTCTGGAAGTGAGTCAAGTGGGTGTAAAGCCGCATAAACACAACCATGAAAAGCAGCTAAACCCCATTATAAAAATAAATTACTTTTAAAAACCCGCAAAAAAAGATAGTGAAAGAGAGAGAAATTCTTACAAAATTCGTTCAGAGGCTGTGATGCAACCTGGATTGACCATATCTAGACCCACACCTGGATGAGACATAAGGGTGGACACTCTTGGGGCTGAGAGGTTGGGTGAGGTTGGGTGAGCAAACGCAGACCCTTTAAAGTAATACTGCGTGGTACCCATCCCATGGGTCCCAAATCTCCAGGTTCAAGGGCATCTTCCTACATCAAAAACATGCATGAGAAACCCAGAAGATGGTACACCGTGTGATTTTGAAAGGTTTCTAAAACGCACCTCATTTCTCATCTCCTTGTGCTCGGTTTCGCCATTCCAGCTATTTTACTAGCAATCTCCCTACTTGGAGAATCAGCACCTTTAACCTCCTGTTCCCTACAGGTTGCAATTTGTCCTGAGGATGAACGGGAAGAGGGGCAACCAATGAGAGACTAGATCTAGGTGTTGGGACAGGCACAGGTCACTCTATTTTCCCAACAGGAAGAAGAATTAACCACATGCTCAGCCTGCCGCCCAGAAGCAGAATAGGGCCTGAGGCAATCCCGCGCTTTTGCGGCCAGCTCCCAAAAAAGACAGTTGAAAAATGGAGCTCAGGGAAACTGCAATTCACAAACCCGCAGAGTTATAAATGATAACTCTCATCCACAGATATATTGAGGGAAGGCAACGAAGAGGATTTGAAAGCAAGGCAGAATTGCAGGAAACAAATTTCAGGAGGTAGATACGAATCGCCTTTAAAGCACATGAAAAGCGGCAAAACGTCGACAATGATGCCCTTGGCCAAAAAGGGCGTATGCGTTTTTTCCTGAATATATTCAGGAAAAAACGCATACGCCCTTTTTGGCCAACCAAGCAACCTGGAAAGGCAAATCAGCGCTACAAAGAAGTCTCGCTTCCCTTCGGTCAAAAGGGCCATGCTGCAAAAAGTGCCAAACCCAGAAATCCAGGACAGGCCATGGAGAAATGGCAGCCTTGCTACACTGATGGGCGGGATGTAAATTGCCCACAGCCACTCTGGAGAAGTGTACGTTGTGTCCTGAAACATGGAAAAAAAACAGCTTAGGGAGCATAGGGCACGTCCACTCATGGGCGTATAAATTGGAAAAACTAAAAATCAGCAAGACACAGGCACCAGAATGTTTAGGGCTGCTCTGTTGACAAGAACCTCCACTTCATGACACCTTAAATATCCCAGGAAAGAGAAAAATGGATAAAGAAGTTGTGGTCCTTATGTACAATGGAATATCACTCAGACATGAAATCAATGTTATAATGCTAGTAGAAGCAAGATGAGTGGAGTTAGGTACGACGATTCTAAGTGAAATAAGTCACACAGAAAAAGACACTTATCATAAGCTATCACTTATAGAGGGAATGTAAAAACCGCTACACTTGAACTGAATTACAAAACAGAACAGAGTCACACGTTTAGAAAACACACTATAGCTGCTTAACAGGAAAGGTGAGGTGGGGTGATGCATAAAACAATGGTTTCAAATTCGCTCACATACCGTTCCATACACCCAATATGTAATAGACAAGACCTACTCCTTGCTCAGTGAACTGGACTCAACACCCCCTATTCACCACACAAGAATATATGTGACTAGTAAGAATCTTAAAACCTATGTATTGATATCTGTCTGGAAGTGAGTCAAGTGGGTGTAAAGCCGCATAAACACAGCCATGAAAAGCAGCTAAACCCCATTATAAAAATAAATTACTTTTAAAAACCCGTAAAACAAAGACAGTGAAAGAGAGAGAAATTCTTACAAAATTCGTTCAGAGGCTGTGATGCAACCTGGATTGACCATATCTAGACCCACAGCTGGATGAGACATAAGGGTGGACACTCTTGGGGCTGAGAGGTTGGGTGAGGTTGGGTGAGCAAACGCAGACCCTTTAAAGTAATACTGCGTGGTACCCATCCCATGCGTCCCAAATCTCCAGGTTCAAGGGCATCTTCCTACATCGAGAACATACATGAGAAACCCAGAAGATGGTACACCGTGTGATTTTGAAAGGTTTCTAAAACGCACCTCATTTCTCATCTCCTTGTGCTCGGTTTCGCCATTCCAGCTACTTTACTAGCAATCTCCCTACTTGGAGAATCAGCACCTTTAACCTCCTGTTCCCTACAGGTTGCAATTTGTCCTGAGGATGAACGGGAAGAGGGGCAACCAATGAGAGACTAGATCTAGGTGTTGGGACAGGCACAGGTCACTCTATTTTCCCATCAGGAAGAAGAATTAACCACAGGCTCAGCCTGCCGCCCAGAAGCAGAATAGGGCCTGAGGCAATCCCGCGCTTTTGCGGCCAGCTCCCAAAAAAGACAGTTGAAAAATGGAGCTCAGGGAAACTGCAATTCAAAAACCTCAGAGTTATAAATGATAACTCTCGTCCAGAAATATATTGAGGGAAGGCAACGAAGAGGATTTGAAAGCAAGGCAGAATTGCAGGAAACAGATTTCAGGAGGTAGATACGAATCGCCTTTAAAGCACATGAAAAGCGGCAAAACGTCGACAATGATGCCCTTGGCCAAAAAGGGCGTATGCGTTTTTTCCTGAATATATTCAGGAAAAAACGCATACGCCCTTTTTGGCCAACCAAGCAACCTGGAAAGGCAAATCAGCGCTACAAAGAAGTCTCGCTTCCCATCGGTCATAAGGGCTATGCTGAAAAAAGTGTAAAAACCAGAAATGCAGGACAGGCCATGGAGAAATGGCAGCCTTGCTACGCTGATGGGCGGGATGTAAATTGCCAAGAGGCACTCTGGAGAAGTGTACGGTGTGTCCTGAAACATCGAAAAAACACAGGTTAGGGAGCATAGGGCACTTCCACTCCTGGGCGTATAAATTGGGAAAACTAAAAATCAGCAAGACACAGGCACCCCAAAGTTTAGGGCTGCTCTGTTGACAAGAACCTCCACTTCATGACACCTTAAATATCCCAGGAAAGAGAAAAATGGATAAAGAAGTTGTGGTCCTTATGTACAATGGAATATCACTCAGACATGAAATCAATGTCATAAGGCTAGTAGAAGCAAGATGAGTGGATTTAGGTACGACGATTCTAAGTGAAATAAGTCACACAGAAAAAGACACTAATTATAAGCTATCACTTATAGAGGGAATGTAAAAACCGCTACACTTGAACTGAATTACAAAACAGAACAGAGTCACACGTTTAGAAAACACACTATGGCTGCTTAACGGGAAAGGTGAGGTGGGGTGATGCATAAAACAAGGGTTTCAAATTCGCTCAGATACCGATCCATACACCCAATATGTAATAGACAAGACCTACTCCTTGCTCAGTGAAGTGGACTCAACACCCCCTATTCACCGCACAAGAATATATGTGACTAGTAAGAATCTTAAAACCTATGTATTGATATCTGTCTGAAAGTGAGTCAAGTGGGTGTAAAGCCGCATAAACACAGCCGTGAAAAGCAGCTAAACCCCATTATAAAAATAAATTACTTTTAAAAACCCGTAAAACAAAGACAGTGAAAGAGAGAGAAATTCTTACAAAATTCGTTCAGGGGCTGTGATGCAACCTGGATTGACCATATCTAGACCCACAGCTGGATGAGGCATAAGGGTGGACAATCTTGAGGCTGAGAGGTTGGGTGAGGTTGGGTGAGCAAACGCAGAACCTTTAAAGTAATAGTGCGTGGTACCCATCCCATGGGTCCCAAATCTCCAGGTTCAAGGGCATCTTCCTACATCGAAAACATGCATGAGAAACCCAGAAGATGGTACACCGTGTGATCGGGAAAGGTTTCTAAAACGCACCTCATTTCTCAACTCCTTGTGCTCGGGTTCGCCTTTCCAGCTACTTTACTAGCAATCTCCCTACTTGGAGAATCAGCACCTTTAAGCTCCTGTTCCCTACAGGTTGCAATTTGTCCTGAGGATGAACGGGAAGAGGGGCAACCAATGAGAGACTAGATCTAGGTGTTGGGACAGGCACAGGTCACTCTATTTTCCCATCAGGAAGAAGAATTAACCACAGGCTCAGCCTGCCGCCAAGAAGCAGAATAGGGCCTGAGGCAATCCTGCGCTTATGCGGCCAGCTCCCAAAAAACCGAGTTGAAAAATGGAGCTCAGGGACACTGCAATTCACAAACCCGCAGAGTTATAAATGATAACTATCATCCACAGATATATTGAGGGAAGGCAACGAAGAGGATTTGAAAGCAAGGCAGAATTGCAGGAAACAGATTTCAGGAGGTAGATTCGAATCGCCTTGAAAGCACATGAAAAGCGGCAAAACGTCGACAATGATGCCCTTGGCCAAAAAGGGCTTATGCGTTTTTCCCTGAGTATATTCAGGAAAACACGCATACGCCCTTTTTGGCCAACCAAGCAACCTGGAAAGGCAAATCAGCGCTACAAAGAAGGCTTGCTTCCCATCGGTCAAAAGGGCCATGCTGCAAAAAGTGTCAAAACCAGAAATGCAGGACAGGCTATGGAGAAATGGCAGCCTTGCTACGGTGATGGGTGGGATGTAAATTGCCAACAGCCACTCTGGAGAAGTGTACGGTGTGTCCTGAAACATCGAAAAAACTCAGCTTAGGGAGCATAGGGCACGTCCATTCATGGGCGTATAAATTGGGAAAACTAAAAATCAGCAAGACACAGGCACCCCAAAGTTTAGGGCTGCTCTGTTGACAAGAACCTCCACTTCATGACGCCTTAAATATCCCAGGAAAGAGAAAAATGGATAAAGAAGTTGTGGTCCTTATGTACAATGAAATATCACTCAGACATGAAATCAATGTCATAAGGCTAGTAGAAGCAAGATGAGTGGATTTAGGTACGACGATTCTAAGTGAAATAAGTCACACAGAAAAAGACACTAATTATAAGCTATCACTTATAGAGGGAATGTAAAAACTGCTACACTTGAACTGAATTACAAAACAGAACAGATTCACACGTTTAGAAAACACACTATGGCTGCTTAACGGGAAAGGTGAGGTGGGGTGATGCATAAAACAAGGGTTTCAAATTCTCTCAGATACAGTTCCATACACCCAATATGTAATAGAAAAGACCAACTCCTTGCTCAGTGAACTGGACTCAACACCCCCTATTCACCGCACAAGAATATATCTGACTAGTAAGAATCGTAAAACCTATGTATTGATATCTTTCTGGAAGTGAGTCAAGTGGCTGTAAATCCGCATAAACACAGCCGTGAAAAGCAGCTAAACCCCATTATAAAAATAAATTACTTTTAAAAACCCGTAAAACAAAGACAGTGAAAGAGAGAGAAATTCTTACAAAATTCGTTCAGGGGCTGTGATGCAACCTGGATTGACCATATCTAGTCCCACACCTGGATGAGACATAAGTGTGGACACTCTTGGGGCTGAGAGTTTGGGTGAGGTTGGGTGAGCAAACGCAGACCCTTTAAAGTAATACTGCGTGGTACCCATCCCATGGGTCCCAAATCTCCAGGTTCAAGGGCATCTTCCTACATCGAAAACATGCATGAGAAACCCAGAAGATGGTACACCGTGTGATTTTGAAAGGTTTCTAAAACGCACCTCATTTCTCATCTCCTTGTGTTCGGGTTCGCCATTCCAGCTACTTTACTAGCAATCTCCCTACTTGGAGAATCAGCACCTTTAAGCTCCTGTTCCCTACAGGTTGCAATTTGTCCTGAGGATGAACGGGAAGAGGGGCAACCAATGAGAGACTAGATCTAGGTGTTGGGACAGGCACAGGTCACTCTATTTTCCCATCAGGAAGAAGAATTAACCACAGGCTCAGCCAGCCGCCGGGAACCAGAATAGGGCCTGAGGCAATCCCGTGCTTTTTCGGCCAGCTCCCAAAAAAGACAGTTGAAAATTGGAGCACATGAGCACTGCAATTCACAAACCTGCAAATTTATAAATGATAACTCTCGTCCACAAATATATTGAGGGAAGGCAATGAAGAGGATTTGAAAGCAAGGCAGAATTGCAGGAAACATATTTCAGGAGGTAGATTCAAATCGATTTAAAAGCACTTGAAAAGCGGCAAAAGTTCGACAATGATGCCCTTGGCCAAAAAGGGCGTATGCGTTTTTTCCTGAATATATTCAGGAATAAACGCATACGCCCTTTTTGGCCAACCAAGCAACCAGGAAAGGCAAATCAGCGCTACAAAGAAGTCTCGCTTCCCATCGGTGAAAAGGGCCATGCTGCAAAAAGTGTCAAAACCAGAAATGCAGGACAGGCCATGGAGAAATGGCAGCCTTGCTACACTGATGGACGGGATGTAAATTGCCAACAGCCACTCTGGAGAAGTGTACGTTGTGTCCTGAAACATGGAAAAAAAACAGCTTAGGGAGCATAGGGCGCGTCCACTCATGGGCGTATAAATTGGAAAAACTAAAAATCAGCAAGTCACAGGCACCCGAAAGTATACGGCTGCTCTGTTGACAAGAACCTCCAGTTCATGACACCTTAAATATCCCAGGAAAGAGAAAAATGGATAAAGAAGTTGTGGTCCTTATGTACAATGGAATATCACTCAGACATGAAATCAATGTTATAAGGCTAGTAGAAGCAACATGAGTGGAGTTAGGTACGACGATTCTAAGTGAAATAAGTCACACAGAAAAAGACACTTATCATAAGCTATCACTTATAGAGGGAATGTAAAAACCGCTACACTTGAACTGAATTAAAAAACAGAACAGAGTCACACGTTTAGAAAACACACTATATCTGCTTAACAGGAAAGGTGAGGTGGGGTGATGCATAAAACAAGGGTTTCAAATTCGCTCAGATACCGTTCCATACACCCAATATGTAATAGACAAGACCTACTCCTTGCTCAGTGAACTGGACTCAACACCCCCTATTCCCCACACAAGAATATATGTGACTAGTAAGAATCTTAAAACCTATGTATTGATATCTGTCTGGACGTGAGTCAAGTGGGTGTAAATCCGCATAAACACAACCATGAAAAGCAGCTAAACCCCATTATAAAAATAAATTACTTTTAAAAACCCGTAAAACAAAGACAGTGAAAGAGAGAGAAATTCTTACAAAATTCGTTCAGAGGCTGTGATGCAACCTGGATTGACCATATCTAGACCCACACCTGGATGAGACATAAGGGTGGACACTCTTGGGGCTGAGAGGTTGGGTGAGGTTGGGTGAGCAAACGCAGACCCTTTAAAGTAATACTGCGTGGTACCCATCCCATGGGTCCCAAATCTCCAGGTTCAAGGGCATCTTCCTACATCGAGAACATGCATGAGAAACCCAGAAGATGGTACACCGTGTGATTTTGAAAGGTTTCTAAAACGCACCTCATTTCTCATCTCCTTGTGCTCGGTTTCGCCATTCCAGCTACTTTACTAGCAATCTCCCTACTTGGAGAATCAGCACCTTTAACCTCCTGTTCCCTACAGGTTGCAATTTGTCCTGAGGATGAACGGGAAGAGGGGCAACCAATGAGAGACTAGATCTAGGTGTTGGGACAGGCACAGGTCACTCTATTTTCCCATCAGGAAGAAGAATTAACCACAGGCTCAGCCTGCCGCCCAGAAGCAGAATAGGGCCTGAGGCAATCCCGCGCTTTTGCGGCCAGCTCCCAAAAAAGACAGTTGAAAAATGGAGCTCAGGGAAACTGCAATTCAAAAACCTCAGAGTTATAAATGATAACTCTCGTCCACAAATATATTGAGGGAAGGCAACGAAGAGGATGTGAAAGCAAGGCAGAATTGCAGGAAACAGATTTCAGGAGGTAGATACGAATCGCCTTTAAAGCACATGAAAAGCGGCAAAACGTCGACAATGATGCCCTTGGCCAAAAAGGGCGTATGCGTTTTTTCCTGAATATATTCAGGAAAAAACGCATACGCCCTTTTTGGCCAACCAAGCAACCTGGAAAGGCAAATCAGCGCTACAAAGAAGTCTCGCTTCCCATCGGTGAAAAGGGCCATGCTGCAAAAAGTGTCAAAACCAGAAATGCAGGACAGGCAATGGAGAAATGGCAGCCTTGCTACACTGATGGGCGGGATGTAAATTGCCAACAGCCACTCTGGAGAAGTGTACGTTGTGTCCTGAAACATCGAAAAAAAACAGCTTAGGGAGCATAGGGCACGTCCACTCATGGGCGTATAAATTGGAAAAACTAAAAATCAGCAAGACACAGGCACCGGAAAGTTTAGGGCTGCTCTGTTGACAAGAACCTCCACTTCATGACACCTTAAATATCCCAGGAAAGAGAAAAATGGATAAAGAAGTTGTGGTCCTTATGTACAATTGAATATCACTCAGACATGAAATCAATGTCATAAGGCTAGTAGAAGCAAGATGAGTGGAGTTAGGTACGACGATTCTAAGTGAAATAAGTCACACAGAAAAAGACACTTATCATAAGCTATCACTTATAGAGAGAATGTAAAAACCGCTACACGTGAACTGAATTACAAAACAGAACAGAGTCACACGTTTAGAAAACACACTATGGCTGCTTAACGGGAAAGGTGAGGTGGGGTGATGCATAAAACAAGGGTTTCAAATTCGCTCAGATACCGTTCCATACACCCAATATGTAATAGACAAGACCTACTCCTTGCTCAGTGAACTGGACTCAACACCCCCTATTCCCCGCACAAGAATATATGTGACTAGTAAGAATCTTAAAACCTATGTATTGATATCTGTCTGGAAGTGAGTCAAGTGGGTGTAAAGCCGCATAAACACAACCATGAAAAGCAGCTAAACCCCATTATAAAAGTAAATTACTTTTAAAAACCCGCAAAAAAAGATAGTGAAAGAGAGAGAAATTCTTACAAAATTCGTTCAGAGGCTGTGATGCAACCTGGATTGACCATATCTAGACCCACAGCTGGATGAGACATAAGGGTGGACACTCTTGGGGCTGAGAGGTTGGGTGAGGTTGGGTGAGCAAACGCAGACCCTTTAAAGTAATACTGCGTGGTACCCATCCCATGGGTCCCAAATCTCCAGGTTCAAGGGCATCTTCCTACATCGAAAACATGCATGAGAAACCCAGAAGATGGTACACCGTGTGATTTTGAAAGGTTTCTAAAACGCACCTCATTTCTCATCTCCTTGTGCTCGGTTTCGCCATTCCAGCTATTTTACTAGCAATCTCCCTACTTGGAGAATCAGCACCTTTAACCTCCTGTTCCCTACAGGTTGCAATTTGTCCTGAGGATGAACGGGAAGAGGGGCAACCAATGAGAGACTAGATCTAGGTGTTGGGACAGGCACAGGTCACTCTATTTTCCCAACAGGAAGAAGAATTAACCACAGGCTCAGCCTGCCGACCAGAAGCAGAATAGAGCCTGAGGCAATCCCGCGCTTTTGCGGCCAGCTCCCAAAAAAGACAGTTGAAAAATGGAGCTCAGGGAAACTGCAATTCACAAACCCGCAGAGTTATAAATGATAACTCTCATCCACAGATATATTGAGGGAAGGCAACGAAGAGGATTTGAAAGCAAGGCAGAATTGCAGGAAACAGATTTCAGGAGGTAGATACAAATCGCCTTTAAAGCACATGAAAAGCGGCAAAACGTTGACAATGATGCCCTTGGCCAAAAAGGGCGTATGCGTTTTTTCCTGAATATATTCAGGAAAAAACGCATACGCCCTTTTTGGCCAACCAAGCAACCTGGAAAGTCAAATCAGCGCTACAAAGAAGTCTCGCTTCCCTTCGGTCAAAAGGGTCATGCTGCAATAAGTGTCAAACCCAGAAATCCAGGACAGGCCATGGAGAAATGGCAGCCTTGCTACACTGATGGGCGGGATGTAAATTGCCAACAGCCACTCTGGAGAAGTGTACGTTGTGTCCTGAAACATGGAAAAAAAACAGCTTAGGGAGCATAGGGCACGTCCACTCATGGGCGTATAAATTGGAAAAACTAAAAATCAGCAAGACACAGGCACCGGAAAGTTTAGGGCTACTCTGTTGACAAGAACCTCCACTTCATGACACCTTAAATATCCCAGGAAAGAGAAAAATGGATAAAGAAGTTGTGGTCCTTATGTACAATGGAATATCACTCAGACATGAAATCAATGTTATAATGCTAGTAGAAGCAAGATGAGTGGAGTTAGGTACGACGATTCTAAGTGAAATAAGTCACACAGAAAAAGACACTTATCATAAGCTATCACTTATAGAGGGAATGTAAAAACCGCTACACTTGAACTGAATTACAAAACAGAACAGAGTCACACGTTTAGAAAACACACTATAGCTGCTTAACAGGAAAGGTGAGGTGGGGTGATGCATAAAACAATGGTTTCAAATTCGCTCACATACCGTTCCATACACCCAATATGTAATAGACAAGACCTACTCCTTGCTCAGTGAACTGGACTCAACACCCCCTATTCACCACACAAGAATATATGTGACTAGTAAGAATCTTAAAACCTATGTATTGATATCTGTCTGGAAGTGAGTCAAGTGGGTGTAAAGCCGCATAAACACAACCATGAAAAGCAGCTAAACCCCATTATAAAAATAAATTACTTTTAAAAACCCGTAAAAAAAGATAGTGAAAGAGAGAGAAATTCTTACAAAATTCGTTCAGAGGCTGTGATGCAACCTGGATTGACCATATCTAGACCCACAGCTGGATGAGACATAAGGGTGGACACTCTTGGGGCTGAGAGGTTGGGTGAGGTTGGGTGAGCAAACGCAGACCCTTTAAAGTAATACTGCGTGGTACCCATCCCATTGGTCCCAAATCTCCAGGTTCAAGGGCATCTTCCTACATCAAAAACATGCATGAGAAACCCAGAAGATGGTACACCGTGTGATTTTGAAAGGTTTCTAAAACGCACCTCATTTCTCATCTCCTTGTGCTCGGTTTCGCCATTCCAGCTATTTTACTAGCAATCTCCCTACTTGGAGAATCAGCACCTTTAACCTCCTGTTCCCTACAGGTTGCAATTTGTCCTGAGGATGAACGGGAAGAGGGGCAACCAATGAGAGACTAGATCTAGGTGTTGGGACAGGCACAGGTCACTCTATTTTCCCAACAGGAAGAAGAATTAACCACAGGCTCAGCCTGCCGCCCAGAAGCAGAATAGGGCCTGAGGCAATCCCGCGCTTTTGCGGCCAGCTCCCAAAAAAGACAGTTGAAAAATGGAGCTCAGGGAAACTGCAATTCACAAACCCGCAGTGTTATAAATGATAACTCTCATCCACAGATATATTGAGGGAAGGCAACGAAGAGGATTTGAAAGCAAGGCAGAATTGCAGGAAACAAATTTCAGGAGGTAGATACGAATCACCTTTAAAGCACATGAAAAGCGGCAAAACGTCGACAATGATGCCCTTGGCCAATAAGGGCGTATGCGTTTTTTCCTGAATATATTCAGGAAAAAACGCATACGCCCTTTTTGGCCAACCAAGCAACCTGGAAAGGCAAATCAGCGCTACAAAGAAGTCTCGCTTCCCATCGGTGAAAAGGGCCATGCTGCAAAAAGTGTCAAAACCAGAAATGCAGGACAGGCCATGGAGAAATGGCAGCCTTGCTACACTGATGGGCGGGATGTAAATTGCCAACAGCCACTCTGGAGAAGTGTACGTTGTGTCCTGAAACATGGAAAAAAAACAGCTTAGGGAGCATAGGGCACGTCCACTCATTGGCGTATAAATTGGAAAAACTAAAAATCAGCAAGACACAGGCACCCGAAAGTTTAGGGCTGCTCTGTAGACAAGAACCTCCACTTCATGACACCTTAAATATCCCAGGAAAGAGAAAAATGGATAAAGAAGTTGTGGTCCTTATGTACAATGGAATATCACTCAGCCATGAAATCAATTTCTCATAAGGCTAGTAGAAGCAAGATGAGTGGAGTTAGGTACGACGATTCTAAGTGAAATAATTCACACAGAAAAAGACACTTATCATAAGCTATCACTTACAGAGGGAATGTAAAAACCGCTACACTTGAACTGAATTACAAAACAGAACAGAGTCACACGTTTAGAAAACACACTATGGCTGCTTAACGGGAATGGTGAGGTGGGGTGATGCATAAAACAAGGGTTTCATATTCGCTCAGATACCGTTCCATACACCCAATATGTAATAGACAAGACCTACTCCTTGCTCAGTGAACTGGACTCAACACCCCCTATTCACCACACAAGAATATATGTGACTAGTAAGAATCTTAAAACCTATGTATTGATATCTGTCTGGAAGTGAGTCAAGTGGGTGTAAAGCCGCATAAACACAGCCATGAAAAGCAGCTAAACCCCATTATAAAAATAAATTACTTTTAAAAACCCGTAAAACAAAGACAGTGAAAGAGAGAGAAATTCTTACAAAATTCGTTCAGAGGCTGTGATGCAACCTGGATTGACCATATCTAGACCCACAGCTGGATGAGACATAAGGGTGGACACTCTTGGGGCTGAGAGTTTGGGTGAGGTTGGGTGAGCAAACGCAGACCCTTTAAAGTAATACTGCGTGGTACCCATCCCATGGGTCCCAAATCTCCAGTTTCAAGGGAATCTTCCTACATCGAAAACATGCATGAGAAACCCAGAAGATGGTACACCGTGTGATTTTGAAAGGTTTCCAAAACGCACCTCATTTCTCATCCCCTTGTGCTCGGTTTCGCCATTCCAGCTACTTTACTAGCTATCTCCCTACTTGGAGAATCAGCACCTTTAACCTCCTGTTCCCTACAGGTTGCAATTTGTCCTGAGGATGAACGGGAAGAGGGGCAACCAATGAGAGACTAGATCTAGGTGTTGGGACAGGCACAGGTCACTCTATTTTCCCAACAGGAAGAAGAATTAACCACAGGCTCAGCCTGCCGCCCAGAAGCAGAATAGGGCCTGAGGCAATCCCGCGCTTTTGCGGCCAGCTCCCAAAAAAGACAGTTGAAAAATGGAGCTCAGGGAAACTGCAATTCACAAACCCGCAGAGTTATAAATGATAACTCTCATCCACAGATATATTGAGGGAAGGCAACGAAGAGGATTTGAAAGCAAGGCAGAATTGCAGGAAACAGATTTCAGGAGGTAGATACGAATCGCTTTTAAAGCACATGAAAAGCGGCAAAACGTCGACAATGATGCCCTTGGCCAAAAAGGGCGTATGCGTTTTTTCCTGAATATATTCAGGAAAAAACGCATACGCCCTTTTTGGCCAACCAAGCAACCTGGAAAGGCAAATCAGCGCTACAAAGAAGTCTCGCTTCCCTTCGGTCAAAAGGGCCATGCTGCAAAAAGTGTCAAAACCAGAAATGCAGGACAGGCCATGGAGAAATGGCAGCCTTGCTACACTGATGGGCGGGATGTAAATTGCCAACAGCCACTCTGGAGAAGTGTACGTTGTGTCCTGAAACATCGAAAAAAAAACAGCTTAGGGAGCATAGGGCACGTCCACTCATGGGCGTATAAATTGGAAAAACTAAAAATCAGCAAGACACAGGCACCGGAAAGTTTAGGGCTGCTCTGTTGACAAGAACCTCCACTTCATGACACCTTAAATATCCCAGGAAAGAGAAAAATGGATAAAGAAGTTGTGGTCCTTATGTACAATGGAATATCACTCAGACATGAAATCAATGTTATAAGGCTAGTAGAAGCAAGATGAGTGGAGTTAGGTACGACGATTCTAAGTGAAATAAGTCACACAGAAAAAGACACTTATCATAAGCTATCACTTATAGAGGGAATGTAAAAACCGCTACACTTGAACTGAATTACAAAACAGAACAGAGTCACACGTTTAGAAAACATACTATAGCTGCTTAACAGGAAAGGTGAGGTGGGGTGATGCATAAAACAAGGGTTTCAAATTCGCTCAGATACCGTTCCATACACCCAATATGTAATAGACAAGACCTACTCCTTGCTCAGTGAACTGGACTCAACACCCCCTATTCCCCGCACAAGAATATATGTGACTAGTAAGAATCTTAAAACCTATGTATTGATATCTGTCTGGAAGTGAGTCAAGTGGGTGTAAAGCCGCATAAACACAGCCATGAAAGGCAGCTAAACCCCATTATAAAAATAAATTACTTTTAGAAACCCGTAAAACAAAGACAGTGAAAGAGAGAGAAATTCTTACAAAATTCGTTCAGAGGCTGTGATGCAACCTGGATTGACCATATCTAGACCCACAGCTGGATGAGACATAAGGGTGGACACTCTTGGGGCTGAGAGGTTGGGTGAGGTTGGGTGAGCAAACGCAGACCCTTTAAAGTAATACTGCGTGGTACCCATCCCATGGGTCCCAAATCTCCAGGTTCAAGGGCATCTTCCTACATCGAAAACATGCATGAGAAACCCAGAAGATGGTACACCGTGTGATTTTGAAAGGTTTCTAAAACGCACCTCATTTCTCATCTCCTTGTGCTCGGTTTCGCCATTCCAGCTACTTTACTAGCAATCTCCCTACTTGGAGAATCAGCACCTTATCCTCCTGTTCCCTACAGGTTGCAATTTGTCCTGAGGATGAACGGGAAGAGGGGCAACCAATGAGAGACTAGATCTAGGTGTTGGGACAGGCACAGGTCACTCTATTTTCCCAACAGGAAGAAGAATTAACCACAGGCTCAGCCTGCCGCCCAGAAGCAGAATAGGGCCTGAGGCAATCCCGCGCTTTTGCGGCCAGCTCCCAAAAAAGACAGTTGAAAAATGGAGCTCAGGGAAACTGCAATTCACAAACCCGCAGAGTTATAAATGATAACTCTCATCCACAGATATATTGAGGGAAGGCAACGAAGAGGATTTGAAAGCAAGGCAGAATTGCAGGAAACAGATTTCAGGAGGTAGATACGAATCGCCTTTAAAGCACATGAAAAGCAGCAAAACGTCGACAATGATGCCCTTGGCCAAAAAGGGCGTATGCGTTTTTTCCTGAATATATTCAGGAAAAAACGCATACGCCCTTTTTGGCCAACCAAGCAACCTGGAAAGGCAAATCAGCGCTACAAAGAAGTCTCGCTTCCCTTCGGTCAAAAGGGCCATGCTGCAAAAAGTGTCAAAACCAGAAATGCAGGACAGGCCATGGAGAAATGGCAGCCTTGCTACACTGATGGGCGGGATGTAAATTGCCAACAGCCCCTCTGGAGAAGTGTACGTTGTGTCCTGAAACATCGAAAAAAAAACAGCTTAGGGAGCATAGGGCACGTCCACTCATGGGCGTATAAATTGGAAAAACTAAAAATCAGCAAGACACAGGCACCGGAAAGTTTAGGGCTGCTCTGTTGACAAGAACCTCCACTTCATGACTCCTTAAATATCCCAGGAAATATTAAAATGGATAAAGATGTTGAGGTCCTTATGTACAATGGAATTTCACTCAGCCATGAAATCAATGTCCTAAGGCAAGTAGCAGCATGATGAGTGGATTTAGGTATGACGATTGTAAGTGAAATAAGTCACACAGAAAAAGACACTTATTATAAGATATCACTTATAGAGGGAATGTAAAAACCGTTACCATTGAACTGAATTACAAAACAGAACAGAGTCACACATTTTGAAAACACACTATGGCTTCTTAACGGGAAAGGTGAGGTGGGGTGATGCATAAAACAAGGGTTTCTAATTAGCTCAGATACCGTTCCATAAACCCAATATGTACTAGACAAGACCTACTCCTTGCTCAGTGAACTGGACTAAACACCCACTATTCACCGCACAAGAATATATCTGACTAGTAAGAATCTTAAAACCTATGTATTGATATCTGTCTGGAAGTGAGTCAAGTGGGTGTAAAGCCGCATAAACACAGCAGTGAAAAGCAGCTAAAGCCCATTATAAAAATCAATTGCTTTTAAAAACCCATGCAACAAAGAGAGTGAAAGAGAGAGAAATTCTGACACAATTCGTTCAGGGGCTGTGATGCAACCTGGATTTACCATATCTAGACCCACAGCTAGATGAGACATAAGGGTGGACACTCTTGGGGCTGAGAGGTTTGGTGAGGTTGGGTGAGGAAATGCAGACCCTTTAAAGTAATACTGTGTGGTACCCGTCCAATGGGTCCCAAATCTCCAGGTTCAAGGGCATCTACCTACATCGAAAACATGTACTAGAAACCCAGAAGATGGTACACCGTCTGATTGGGAAAGGTTTCTAAAAGGCACCTCATTTCTCATCTCCTTGTGCTCGGGTTCGCCATTCCATCCACTCTACTAGCAATCTCCCCCCTTGGAGAATCAGCACCTTTAACCTCCTGTTCTGTACAGGTTGCAATTTGTCCTGAGAATGAACGGGAAGTGGGGGAACCAATGAGAGACTTGCTCTATGTTTTGTGACAGGCACAGGTCAATCTTTTTTCCCATTAGGAAGAAGAATTAACCACAGGCTCAGCCTGCCCCACAGAACCAGAAGAGGGTCTGAAGCAATCCTGCACTTTTGCGGCCAGCTACCAAAAAAGCCCGTTGAAAAATGGAGCACATGAGCACTGCAATTCACAAACCTGCAAAGTTATAAATGATAACTCTCGTCCACAAATATATTGAGGGAAGGCAATGAAGAGGATTTGAAAGCAAGGAAGAATTGCAGGAAACAGATTTCAGGAGGTAGATTCAAATCGAATTGAAAGCACATGAAAAGCGGCAAAAGGTCGACAATGATGCCCTTGGTCAAAAAGGGCGTATGCGTTTTTTCCTGAATATATTCAGGAAAAAACGCATACGCCCTTTTTGGCCAACCAAGCAACCTGGAAAGGCAAATCAGCGCTACAAAGAAGTCTCGCTTCCCATCGGTCATAAAGGGTATGCTGAAAAAAGTGTAAAAACCAGAAATGCAGGACAGGCCATGGAGAAATGGCAGCCTTGCTACGCTGATGGGCGGGATGTAAATTGCCAAGAGGCACTCTGGAGAAGTGTACGGTGTGTCCTGAAACATCGAAAAAACACAGGTTAGGGAGCATAGGGCACTTCCACTCATGGGCGTATAAATTGGGAAAACTAAAAATCAGCAAGTCACAGGCACCCCAAAGTTTAGGGCTGCTCTGTTGACAAGAACCTCCACTTCATGACACCTTAAATATCCCAGGAAAGAGAAAAATGGATAAAGAAGTTGTGGTCCTTATGTACAATGGAATATCACTCAGACATGAAATCAATGTCATAAGGCTAGTAGAAGCAAGATGAGTGGAGTTAGGTACGACGATTCTAAGTGAAATAAGACACACAGAAAAAGACACTTATCATAAGCTATCACTTATAGAGGGAATGTAAAAACCGCTACACTTGAACTGAATTACAAAACAGAACAGAGTCACACGTTTAGAAAACACACTATGGCTGCTTAACGGGAAAGGTGAGGTGGGGTGATGCATAAAACAAGGGTTTCAAATTCGCTCAGATACCGTTCCATACACCCAATATGTAATAGACAAGACCTACTCCTTGCTCAGTGAACTGGACTCAACACCGCCTATTCACCGCACAAGAATATATGTGACTAGTAAGAATCTTAAAACCTATGTATTGATATCTGTCTGGAAGTGAGTCAAGTGGGTGTAAAGCCGCATAAACACAGCCGTGAAAAGCAGCTAAACCCCATTATAAAAATAAATTACTTTTAAAAACCCGTAAAACAAAGACAGTGAAAGAGAGAGAAATTCTTACAAAATTCGTTCAGGGGCTGTGATGCAACCTGGATTGACCATATCTAGACCCACAGCTGGATGAGGCGTAAAGGTGGACAATCTTCAGGCTGAGAGGTTGGGTGAGGTTGGGTGAGCAAACGCAGAACCTTTAAAGTAATAGTGCGTGGTACCCATCCCATGGGTCCCAAATCTCCAGGTTCAAGGGCATCTTCCTACATCGAAAACATGCATGAGAAACCCAGAAGATGGTACACCGTGTGATCGGGAAAGGTTTCTAAAACGCACCTCATTTTTCAAATCCTTGTGCTCGGGTTCGCCTTTCCAGCTACTTTACTAGCAATCTCCCTACTTGGAGAATCAGCACCTTTAAGCTCCTGTTCCCTACAGGTTGCAATTTGTCCTGAGGATGAACGGGAAGAGGGGCAACCAATGAGAGACTAGATCTAGGTGTAGGGACAGGCACAGGTCACTCTATTTTCCCATCAGGAAGAAGAATTAACCACAGGCTCAGCCTGCCGCCAGAAGAAGAATAGGGCCTGAGGCAATCCTGCGCTTTTGCGGCCAGCTCCCAAAAAACGGAGATGAAAAATGGAGCTCAGGGACACTGCAATTCACAAACCCGCAGAGTTATAAATGATAACTATCATCCACAGATATATTGAGGGAAGGCAACGAAGAGGATTTGAAAGCAAGGCAGAATTGCAGGAAACAGATTTCAGGAGGTAGATTCGAATCGCCTTGAAAGCACATGAAAAGCGGCAAAACGTCGACAATGATGCCCTTGGCCAAAAAGGGCTTATGCGTTTTTTCCTGAGTATATTCAGGAAAACACGCATACGCCCTTTTTGGCGAACCAAGCAACCTGGAAAGGCAAATCAGCGCTACAAAGTAGTCTCGCTTCCCATCGGTGAAAAGGGCCATGCTGCAAAAAGTGTCAAAACCAGAAATGCAGGACAGGCAATGGAGAAATGGCAGCCTTGCTACACTGATGGGCGGGATGTAAATTGCCAACAGCCACTCTGGAGAAGTGTACGTTGTGTCCTGAAACATGGAAAAAAAACAGCTTAGGGAGCATAGGGCACGTCCACTCATGGGCGTATAAATTGGAAAAATTAAAAATCAGCAAGACACAGGCACCGGAAAGTTTAGGGCTGCTCTGTTGACAAGAACCTCCACTTCATGACACCTTAAATATCCCAGGAAAGAGAAAAATGGATAAAGAAGTTGTGGTCCTTATGTACAATTGAATATCACTCAGACATGAAATCAATGTCATAAGGCTAGTAGAAGCAAGATGAGTGGAGTTAGGTACGACGATTCTAAGTGAAATAAGTCACACAGAAAAAGACACTTATCATATGCTATCACTTATAGAGAGAATGTAAAAACCGCTACACGTGAACTGAATTACAAAACAGAACAGAGTCACACGTTTAGAAAACACACTATGGCTGCTTAACGGGAAAGGTGAGGTGGGGTGATGCATAAAACAAGGGTTTCAAATTCGCTCAGATACCGTTCCATACACCCAATATGTAATAGACAAGACCTACTCCTTGCTCAGTGAACTGGACTCAACACCCCCTATTCCCCGCACAAGAATATATGTGACTAGTAAGAATCTTAAAACCTATGTATTGATATCTCTCTGGAAGTGAGTCAAGTGGGTGTAAAGCCGCATAAACACAACCATGAAAAGCAGCTAAACCCCATTATAAAAATAAATTACTTTTAAAAACCCGCAAAAAAAGATAGTGAAAGAGAGAGAAATTCTTACAAAATTCGTTCAGAGGCTGTGATGCAACCTGGATTGACCATATCTAGACCCACAGCTGGATGAGACATAAGGGTGGACACTCTTGGGGCTGAGAGGTTGGGTGAGGTTGGGTGAGCAAACGCAGACCCTTTAAAGTAATACTGCGTGGTACCCATCCCATGGGTCCCAAATCTCCAGGTTCAAGGGCATCTTCCTACATCAAAAACATGCATGAGAAACCCAGAAGATGGTACACCGTGTGATTTTGAAAGGTTTCTAAAACGCACCTCATTTCTCATCTCCTTGTGCTCGGTTTCGCCATTCCAGCTATTTTACTAGCAATCTCCCTACTTGGAGAATCAGCACCTTTAACCTCCTGTTCCCTACAGGTTGCAATTTGTCCTGAGGATGAACGGGAAGAGGGGCAACCAATGAGAGACTAGATCTAGGTGTTGGGACAGGCACAGGTCACTCTATTTTCCCATCAGGAAGAAGAATTAACCACAGGCTCAGCCTGCCGCCCAGAAGCAGAATAGAGCCTGAGGCAATCCCGCGCTTTTGCGGCCAGCTCCCAAAAAAGACAGTTGAAAAATGGAGCTCAGGGAAACTGCAATTCACAAACCCGCAGAGTTAAAAATGATAACTCTCATCCACAGATATATTGAGGGAAGGCAACGAAGAGGATTTGAAAGCAAGGCAGAATTGCAGGAAACAAATTTCAGTAGGTAGATACGAATCGCCTTTAAAGCACATGAAAAGCGGCAAAACGTCGACAATGATGCCCTTGGCCAAAAAGGGCGTATGCGTTTTTTCCTGAATATGTTCAGGAAAAAACGCATACGCCCTTTTTGGCCAACCAAGCAACCTGGAAAGGCAAATCAGCGCTACAAAGAAGTCTCGCTTCCCTTCGGTCAAAAGGGCCATGCTGCAAAAAGTGTCAAACCCAGAAATCCAGGACAGGCCATGGAGAAATGGCAGCCTTGCTACACTGATGAGCGGGATGTAAATTGCCAACAGCCACTCTGGAGAAGTGTACGTTGTGTCCTGAAACATGGAAAAAAAACAGCTTAGGGAGCATAGGGCACGTCCACTCATGGGCGTATAAATTGGAAAAACTAAAAAACAGCAAGACACAGGCACCGGAATGTTTAGGGCTGCTCTGTTGACAAGAACCTCCACTTCATGACACCTTAAATATCCCAGGAAAGAGAAAAATGGATAAAGAAGTTGTGGTCCTTATGTACAATGGAATATCACTCAGACATGAAATCAATGTTATAATGCTAGTAGAAGCAAGATGAGTGGAGTTAGGTACGACGATTCTAAGTGAAATAAGTCACACAGAAAAAGACACTTATCATAAGCTATCACTTATAGAGGGAATGTAAAAACCGCTACACTTGAACTGAATTACAAAACAGAACAGAGTCACACGTTTAGAAAACACACTATAGCTGCTTAACAGAAAAGGTGAGGTGGGGTGATGCATAAAACAATGGTTTCAAATTCGCTCACATACCGTTCCATACACCCAATATGTAATAGACAAGACCTACTCCTTGCTCAGTGAACTGGACTCAACACCCCCTATTCCCCGCACAAGAATATATGTGACTAGTAAGAATCTTAAAACCTATGTATTGATATCTGTCTGGAAGTGAGTCAAGTGGGTGTAAAGCCGCATAAACACAGCCATGAAAAGCAGCTAAACCCCATTATAAAAATAAATTACTTTTAAAAACCCGTAAAACAAAGACAGTGAAAGAGAGAGAAATTCTTACAAAATTCGTTCAGAGGCTGTGATGCAACCTGGATTGACCATATCTAGACCCACAGCTGGATGAGACATAAGGGTGGACACTCTTGGGGCTGAGAGGTTGGGTGAGGTTGGGTGAGCAAACGCAGACCCTTTAAAGTAATACTGCGTGGTACCCATCCCATGCGTCCCAAATCTCCAGGTTCAAGGGCATCTTCCTACATCGAGAACATGCATGAGAACCCCAGAAGATGGTACACCGTGTGATTTTGAAAGGTTTCTAAAACGCACCTCATTTCTCATCTCCTTGTGCTCGGTTTCGCCATTCCAGGTACTTTACTAGCAATCTCCCTACTTGGAGAATTAGCACCTTTAACCTCCTGTTCCCTACAGGTTGCAATTTGTCCTGAGGATGAACGGGAAGAGGGGCAACCAATGAGAGACTAGATCTAGGTGTTGGGACAGGCACAGGTCACTCTATTTTCCCATCAGGAAGAAGAATTAACCACAGGCTCAGCCTGCCGCCCAGAAGCAGAATAGGGCCTGAGGCAATCACGCGCTTTTGCGGCCAGCTCCCAAAAAAGACAGTTGAAAAATGGAGCTCAGGGAAACTGCAATTCAAAAACCTCAGAGTTATAAATGATAACTCTCGTCCACAAATATATTGAGGGAAGGCAACGAAGAGAATTTGAAAGCAAGGCAGAATTGCAGGAAACAGATTTCAGGAGGTAGATACGAATCGCCTTTAAAGCACATGAAAAGCGGCAAAACGTCGACAATGATGCCCTTGGCCAAAAAGGGCGTATGCGTTTTTTCCTGAATATATTCAGGAAAAAACGCATACGCCCTTTTTGGCCAACCAAGCAACATGGAAAGGCAAATCAGCGCTAAAAAGAAGTCTCGCTTCCCTTCGGTCAAAAGGGCCATGCTGCAAATGTGTCAAAACTAGAAATCCAGGACAGGCCATGGAGAAATGGCAGCCTTGCTACACTGATGGGCGGGATGTAAATTGCCAACAGCCACTCTGGAGAAGTGTACGTTGTGTCCTGAAACATGGAAAAAAAACAGCTTAGGGAGCATAGGACACGTCCACTCATGGGCGTATAAATTGGAAAAACTAAAAATCAGCAAGACACAGGCACCGGAAAGTTTAGGGCTGCTCTGTTGACAAGAACCTCCACTTCATGACACCTTAAATATCCCAGGAAAGAGAAAAATGGATAAAGAAGTTGTGGTCCTTATGTACAATGGAATATCACTCAGACATGAAATCAATGTTATAAGGCTAGTAGAAGCAAGATGAGTGGAGTTAGGTACGACGATTCTAAGTGAAATAAGTCACACAGAAAAAGACACATATCATAAGCTATCACTTATAGAGGGAATGTAAAAACCGCTACACTTAAACTGAATTACAAAACAGAACAGAGTCACACGTTTAGAAAACACACTATAGCTGCTTAACAGGAAAGGTGAGGTGGGGTGATGCATAAAACAAGGGTTTCAAATTCGCTCAGATACCGTTCCATACACCCAATATGTAATAGACAAGACCTACTCCTTGCTCAGTGAACTGGACTCAACACCCCCTATTCCCCGCACAAGAATATATGTGACTAGTAAGAATCTTAAAACCTATGTATTGATATCTGTCTGGAAGTGAGTCAAGTGGGTGTAAAGCCGCATAAACACAGCCATGAAAGGCAGCTAAACCCCATTATAAAAATAAATTACTTTTAAAAACCCATAAAACAAAGACAGTGAAAGAGAGAGAAATTCTTACAAAATTCGTTCAGAGGCTGTGATGCAACCTGGATTGACCATATCTAGACCCACAGCTGGATGAGACATAAGGGTGGACACTCTTGGGGCTGAGAGGTTGGGTGAGGTTGGGTGAGCAAACGCAGACCCTTTAATGTAATACTGCGTGGTACCCATCCCATGGGTCCCAAATCTCCAGTTTCAAGGGCATCTTCCTACATCGAAAACATGCATGAGAAACCCAGAAGATGGTACACCGTGTGATTTTGAAAGGTTTCTAAAACGCACCTCATTTCTCATCTCCTTGTGCTCGGTTTCGCCATTCCAGCTACTTTACTAGCAATCTCCCTACTTGGAGAATCAGCACCTTATCCTCCTGTTCCCTACAGGTTGCAATTTGTCCTGAGGATGAACGGGAAGAGGGACAACCAATGAGAGAATAGATCTAGGTGTTGGGACAGGCACAGGTAACTCTATTTTCCCAACAGGAAGAAGAATTAACCACAGGCTCAGCCTGCCGCCCAGAAGCAGAATAGGGCCTGAGGCAATCCCGCGCTTTTGCGGCCAGCTCCCAAAAAAGACAGTTGAAAAATGGAGCTCAGGGAAACTGCAATTCACAAACCCGCAGAGTTATAAATGATAACTCTCATCCACAGATATATTGAGGGAAGGCAACGAAGAGGATTTGAAAGCAAGGCAGAATTGCAGGAAACAGATTTCAGGAGGTAGATACGAATCGCCTTTAAAGCACATGAAAAGCGGCAAAATGTCGACAATGATGCCCTTGGCCAAAAAGGGCGTATGCGTTTTTTCCTGAATATATTCAGGAAAAAACGCATACGCCCTTTTTGGCCAACCAAGCAACCTGGAAAGGCAAATCAGCGCTACAAAGAAGTCTCGCTTCCCTTCGGTCAAAAGGGCCATGCTGCAAAAAGTGTCAAAACCAGAAATGCAGGACAGGCCATGGAGAAATGGCAGCCTTGCTACACTGATGTGCGGGATGTAAATTGCCAACAGCCACTCTGGAGAAGTGTACGTTGTGTCCTGAAACATGGAAAAAAAAACAGCTTAGGGAGCATAGGGCACGTCCACTCATGGGCGTATAAATTGCAAAAACTAAAAATCAGCAAGACACAGGCACCGGAAAGTTTAGGGCTGCTCTGTTGACAAGAACCTCCACTTCATGACACCTTAAATATCCCAGGAAAGAGAAAAATGGATAAAGAAGTTGTGGTCCTTATGTACAATGGAATATCACTCAGACATGAAATCAATGTCATAAGGCTAGTAGAAGCAAGATGAGTGGAGTTAGGTACGACGATTCTAAGTGAAATAAGTCACACAGAAAAAGACACTTATCATAAGCTATCACTTATAGAGGGAATGTAAAAACCGCTACACTTGAACTGAATTACAAAACAGAACAGAGTCGCACGTTTAGAAAACACACTATAGCTGCTTAACAGGAAAGGTGAGGTGGGGTGATGCATAAAACAAGGGTTTCAAATTCGCTCAGATACCGTTCCATACACCCAGTATGTAATAGACAAGACCTACTCCTTGCTCAGTGAACTGGACTCAACACCCCCTATTCCCCGCACAAGAATATATGTGACTAGTAAGAATCTTAAAACCTATGTATTGATATCTGTCTGGAAGTGAGTCAAGTGGGTGTAAAGCCGCATAAACACAGCCATGAAAGGCAGCTAAACCCCATTATAAAAATAAATTACTTTTAGAAACCCGTAAAACAAAGACAGTGAAAGAGAGAGAAATTCTTACAAAATTCGTTCAGAGGCTGTGATGCAACCTGGATTGACCATATCTAGACCCACAGCTGGATGAGACATAAGGGTGGACACTCTTGGGGCTGAGAGGTTGGGTGAGGTTGGGTGAGCAAACGCAGACCCTTTAAAGTAATACTGCGTGGTACCCATCCCATGGGTCCCAAATCTCCAGGTTCAAGGGCATCTTCCTACATCGAAAACATGCATGAGAAACCCAGAAGATGGTACACCGTGTGATTTTGAAAGGTTTCTAAAACGCACCTCATTTCTCATCTCCTTGTGCTCGGTTTTGCCATTCCAGCTACTTTACTAGCAATCTCCCTACTTGGAGAATCAGCACCTTATCCTCCTGTTCCCTACAGGTTGCAATTTGTCCTGAGGATGAACGGGAAGAGGGGCAACCAATGAGAGACTAGATCTAGGTGTTGGGACAGGCACAGGTCACTCTATTTTCCCAACAGGAAGAAGAATTAACCACAGGCTCAGCCTGCCGCCCAGAAGCAGAATAGGGCCTGAGGCAATCCCGCGCTTTTGCGGCCAGCTCCCAAAAAAGACAGTTGAAAAATGGACCTCAGGGAAACTGCAATTCACAAACCCGCAGAGGTATAAATGATAACTCTCATCCACAGATATATTGAGGGAAGGCAACGAAGAGGATTTGAAAGCAAGGCAGAATTGCAAGAAACAGATTTCAGGAGGTAGATACGAATCGCCTTTAAAGCACATGAAAAGCGGCAAAACGTCGACAATGATGCCCTTGGCCAAAAAGGGCGTATGCGTTTTTTCCTGAATATATTCAGGAAAAAACGCATACGCCCTTTTTGGCCAACCAAGCAACCTGGAAAGGCAAATCAGCGCTACAAAGAAGTCTCGCTTCCCTTCGGTCAAAAGGGCCATGCTGCAAAAAGTGTCAAAACCAGAAATGCAGGACAGGCCATGGAGAAATGGCAGCCTTGCTACACTGATGGGCGGGATGTAAATTGCCAACAGCCACTCTGGAGAAGTGTACGTTGTGTCCTGAAACATGGAAAAAAAAACAGCTTAGGGAGCATAGGGCACGTCCACTCATGGGCGTATAAATTGGAAAAACTAAAAATCAGCAAGACACAGGCACCGGAAAGTTTAGGGCTGCTCTGTTGACAAGAACCTCCACTTCATGACACCTTAAATATCCCAGGAAAGAGAAAAATGGATAAAGAAGTTGTGGTCCTTATGTACAATGGAATATCACTCAGACATGAAATCAATGTCATAAGGCTAGTAGAAGCAAGATGAGTGGAGTTAGGTACGACGATTCTAAGTGAAATAAGTCACACAGAAAAAGACACTTATCATAAGCTATCACTTTTAGAGGGAATGTAAAAACCGCTACACTTGAACTGAATTACAAAACAGAACAGAGTCGCACGTTTAGAAAACACACTATAGCTGCTTAACAGGAAAGGTGAGGTGGGGTGATGCATAAAACAAGGGTTTCAAATTCGCTCAGTTACCGTTCCATACACCCAGTATGTAATAGACAAGACCTACTCCTTGCTCAGTGAACTGGACTCAACACCCCCTATTCCCCGCACAAGAATATATGTGACTAGTAAGAATCTTAAAACCTATGTATTGATATCTGTCTGGAAGTGAGTCAAGTGGGTGTAAAGCCGCATAAACACAGCCATGAAAGGCAGCTAAACCCCATTATAAAAATAAATTACTTTTAGAAACCCGTAAAACAAAGACAGTGAAAGAGAGAGAAATTCTTACAAAATTCGTTCAGAGGCTGTGATGCAACCTGGATTGACCATATCTAGACCCACAGCTGGATGAGACATAAGGGTGGACACTCTTGGGGCTGAGAGGTTGGGTGAGGTTGGGTGAGCAAACGCAGACCCTTTAAAGTAATACTGCGTGGTACCCATCCCATGGGTCCCAAATCTCCAGGTTCAAGGGCATCTTCCTACATCGAAAACATGCATGAGAAACCCAGAAGATGGTACACCGTGTGATTTTGAAAGGTTTCTAAAACGCACCTCATTTCTCATCTCCTTGTGCTCGGTTTTGCCATTCCAGCTACTTTACTAGCAATCTCCCTACTTGGAGAATCAGCACCTTATCCTCCTGTTCCCTACAGGTTGCAATTTGTCCTGAGGATGAACGGGAAGAGGGGCAACCAATGAGAGACTAGATCTAGGTGTTGGGACAGGCACAGGTCACTCTATTTTCCCAACAGGAAGAAGAATTAACCACAGGCTCAGCCTGCCGCCCAGAAGCAGAATAGGGCCTGAGGCAATCCCGCGCTTTTGCGGCCAGCTCCCAAAAAAGACAGTTGAAAAATGGACCTCAGGGAAACTGCAATTCACAAACCCGCAGAGTTATAAATGATAACTCTCATCCACAGATATATTGAGGGAAGGCAACGAAGAGGATTTGAAAGCAAGGCAGAATTGCAAGAAACAGATTTCAGGAGGTAGATACGAATCGCCTTTAAAGCACATGAAAAGCGGCAAAACGTCGACAATGATGCCCTTGGCCAAAAAGGGCGTATGCGTTTTTTCCTGAATATATTCAGGAAAAAACGCATACGCCCTTTTTGGCCAACCAAGCAACCTGGAAAGGCAAATCAGCGCTACAAAGAAGTCTCGCTTCCCTTCGGTCAAAAGGGCCATGCTGCAAAAAGTGTCAAAACCAGAAATGCAGGACAGGCCATGGAGAAATGGCAGCCTTGCTACACTGATGGGCGGGATGTAAATTGCCAACAGCCACTCTGGAGAAGTGTACGTTGTGTCCTGAAACATGGAAAAAAAAACAGCTTAGGGAGCATAGGGCACGTCCACTCATGGGCGTATAAATTGGAAAAACTAAAAATCAGCAAGACACAGGCACCGGAAAGTTTAGGGCTGCTCTGTTGACAAGAACCTCCACTTCATGACACCTTAAATATCCCAGGAAAGAGAAAAATGGATAAAGAAGTTGTGTTCCTTATGTACAATGGAATATCACTCAGACATGAAATCAATGTTATAAGGCTAGTAGAAGCAAGATGAGTGGAGTTAGGTACGACGATTCTAAGTGAAATAAGTCACACAGAAAAAGACACTTATCATAAGCTATCACTTATAGAGGGAATGTAAAAACCGCTACACTTGAACTGAATTACAAAACAGAACAGAGTCACACGTTTAGAAAACATACTATAGCTGCTTAACAGGAAAGGTGAGGTGGGGTGATGCATAAAACAAGGGTTTCAAATTCGCTCAGATACCGTTCCATACACCCAATATGTAATAGACAAGACCTACTCCTTGCTCAGTGAACTGGACTCAACACCCCCTATTCCCCGCACAAGAATATATGTGACTAGTAAGAATCTTAAAACCTATGTATTGATATCTGTCTGGAAGTGAGTCAAGTGGGTGTAAAGCCGCATAAACACAGCCATGAAAGGCAGCTAAACCCCATTATAAAAATAAATTACTTTTAAAAACCCGTAAAACAAAGACAGTGAAAGAGAGAGAAATTCTTACAAAATTCGTTCAGAGGCTGTGATGCAACCTGGATTGACCATATCTAGACCCACAGCTGGATGAGACATAAGGGTGGACACTCTTGGGGCTGAGAGGTTGGGTGTGGTTGGGTGAGCAAACGCAGACCCTTTAAAGTAATACTGCGTGGTACCCATCCCATGGGTCCCAAATCTCCAGGTTCAAGGGCATCTTCCTACATCGAAATCATGCATGAGAAACCCAGAAGATGGTACACCGTGTGATTTTGAAAGGTTTCTAAAACGCACCTCATTTCTCATCTCCTTGTGCTCGGTTTCGCCATTCCAGCTACTTTACTAGCAATCTCCCTACTTGGAGAATCAGCACCTTTAACCACCTGTTCCCTACAGGTTGCAATTTGTCCTGAGGATGAACGGGAAGAGGGGCAACCAATGAGAGACTAGATCTAGGTGTTGGGACAGGCACAGGTCACTCTATTTTCCCATCAGGAAGAAGAATTAACCACAGGCTCAGCCTGCCGCCCAGAAGCAGAATAGGGCCTGAGGCAATCCCGCGCTTTTGCGGCCAGCTCCCAAAAAAGACAGTTGAAAAATGGAGCTCAGGGAAACTGCAATTCACAAACCCGCAGAGTTATAAATGATAACTCTCATCCACAGATATATTGAGGGAAGGCAACGAAGAGGATTTGAAAGCAAGGCAGAATTGCAGGAAACAGATTTCAGGAGGTAGATACGAATCGCCTTTAAAGCACATGAAAAGCGGCAAAACGTCGACAATGATGCCCTTGGCCAAAAAGGGCGTATGCGTTTTTTCCTGAATATATTCAGGAAAAAACGCATACGCCCTTTTTGGCCAACCAAGCAACCTGGAAAGGCAAATCAGCGCTACAAAGAAGTCTCGCTTCCCTTCGGTCAAAAGGGCCATGCTGCAAAAAGTGTCAAAACCAGAAATGCAGGACAGGCCATGGAGAAATGGCAGCCTTGCTACACTGATGGGCGGGATGTAAATTGCCTACAGCCACTCTGGAGAAGTGTACGTTGTGTCCTGAAACATGGAAAAAAAAACAGCTTAGGGAGCATAGGGCACGTCCACTCATGGGCGTATAAATTGGAAAAACTAAAAATCAGCAAGACACAGGCACCGGAAAGTTTAGGGCTGCTCTGTTGACAAGAACCTCCACTTCATGACACCTTAAATATCCCAGGAAAGAGAAAAATGGATAAAGAAGTTGTGGTCCTTATGTACAATGGAATATCACTCAGACATGAAATCAATGTTATAAGGCTAGTAGAAGCAAGATGAGTCGAGTTAGGTACGACGATTCTAAGTGAAATAAGTCACACAGAAAAAGACACTTATCATAAGCTATCACTTATAGAGGGAATGTAAAAACCGCTACACTTGAACTGAATTACAAAACAGAACAGAGTCACACGTTTAGAAAACATACTATAGCTGCTTAACAGGAAAGGTGAGGTGGGGTGATGCATAAAACAAGGGTTTCAAATTCGCTCAGATACCGTTCCATACACCCAATATGTAATAGACAAGACCTACTCCTTGCTCAGTGAACTGGACTCAACACCCCCTATTCCCCGCACAAGAATATATGTGACTAGTAAGAATCTTAAAACCTATGTATTGATATCTGTCTGGAAGTGAGTCAAGTGGGTGTAAAGCCGCATAAACACAGCCATGAAAGGCAGCTAAACCCCATTATAAAAATAAATTACTTTTAAAAACCCGTAAAACAAAGACAGTGAAAGAGAGAGAAATTCTTACAAAATTCGTTCAGAGGCTGTGATGCAACCTGGATTGACCATATCTAGACCCACAGCTGGATGAGACATAAGGGTGGACACTCTTGGGGCTGAGAGGTTGGGTGAGGTTGGGTGAGCAAACGCAGACCCTTTAAAGTAATACTGCGTGGTACCCATCCCATGGGTCCCAAATCTCCAGGTTCAAGGGCATCTTCCTACATCGAAAACATGCATGAGAAACCCAGAAGATGGTACACCGTGTGATTTTGAAAGGTTTCTAAAACGCACCTCATTTCTCATCTCCTTGTGCTCGGTTTCACCATTCCAGCTACTTTACTAGCAATCCCACTACTTGGAGAATCAGCACCTTATCCTCCTGTTCCCTACAGGTTGCAATTTGTCCTGAGGATGAACGGGAAGAGGGGCAACCAATGAGAGAATAGATCTAGGTGTTGGGACAGGCACAGGTCACTCTATTTTCCCAACAGGAAGAAGAATTAACCACAGGCTCAGCCTGCCGCCCAGAAGCAGAATAGGGCCTGAGGCAATCCCGCGCTTTTGCGGCCAGCTCCCAAAAAAGACAGTTGAAAAATGGAGCTCAGGGAAACTGCAATTCACAAACCCGCAGAGTTATAAATGATAACTCTCATCCACAGATATATTGAGGGAAGGCAACGAAGAGGATTTGAAAGCAAGGCAGAATTGCAGGAAACAGATTTCAGGAGGTAGATACGAATCGCCTTTAAAGCACATGAAAAGCGGCAAAACGTCGACAATGATGCCCTTGGCCAAAAAGGGCGTATGCGTTTTTTCCTGAATATATTCAGGAAAAAACGCATACGCCCTTTTTGGCCAACCAAGCAACCTGGAAAGGCAAATCAGCGCTACAAAGAAGTCTCGCTTCCCATCGGTCAAAAGGGCCATGCTGCAAAAAGTGTCAAAACCAGAAATGCAGGACAGGCCATGGAGAAATGGCAGCCTTGCTACACTGATGGGCGGGATGTAAATTGCCAACAGCCACTCTGGAGAAGTGTACGTTGTGTCCTGAAACATCGAAAAAAAACAGCTTAGGGAGCATAGGGCACGTCCACTCATGGGCGTATAAATTGCAAAAACTAAAAATCAGCAAGACACAGGCACCGGAAAGTTTAGGGCTACTCTGTTGACAAGAACCTCCAATTCATGACACCTTAAATATCCCAGGAAAGAGAAAAATGGATAAAGAAGTTGTGGTCCTTATGTACAATGGAATATCACTCAGATATGAAATCAATGTCATAAGGCTAGTTGAAGCAAGATGAGTGGAGTTAGGTACGACGATTCTAAGTGAAATAAGTCACACAGAAAAAGACACTTATCATAAGCTATCACTTATAGAGGGAATGTAAAAACCGCTACACTTGAACTGAATTACAAAAACAGAACAGAGTCACACGTTTAGAAAACACACTATAGCTGCTTAACAGGAAAGGTGAGGTGGGGTGATGCATAAAACAAGGGTTTCAAATTCGCTCAGATACCGTTCCATACACCCAATATGTAATAGACAAGACCTACTCCTTGCTCAGTGAACTGGAGTCAACACCCCCTATTCCCCGCACAAGAATATATGTGACTAGTAAGAATCTTAAAACCTATGTATTGATATCTGTCTGGAAGTGAGTCAAGTGGGTGTAAAGCCGCATAAACACAGCCATGAAAGGCAGCTAAACCCCATTATAAAAATAAATTACTTTTAAAAACCCGTAAAACAAAGACAGTGAAAGAGAGAGAAATTCTTACAAAATTCGTTCAGAGGCTGTGATGCAACCTGGATTGACCATATCTAGACCCACAGCTGGATGAGACATAAGGGTGGACACTCTTGGGGCTGAGAGGTTGGGTGAGAAAACGCAGACCCTTTAAAGTAATACTGCGTGGTACCCATCCCATGGGTCCCAAATCTCCAGGTTGAAGGGCATCTTCCTACATCGAAAACATGCATGAGAAACCCAGAAGATGGTACACCGTGTGATTTTGAAAGGTTTCTAAAACGCACCTCATTTCTCATCTCCTTGTGCTCGGTTTCGCCATTCCAGGTAATTTACTAGCAATCTCCCTACTTGGAGAATCAGCACCTTTAACCTCCTGTTCCCTACAGGTTGCAATTTGTCCTGAGGATGAACGGGAAGAGGGGCAACCAATGAGAGACTAGATCTAGGTGTTGGGACAGGCACAGGTCACTCTATTTTCCCAACAGGAAGAAGAATTAACCACAGGCTCAGCCTGCCGCCCAGAAGCAGGATAGGGCCTGATGCAATCCCGCGCTTTTGCGGCCAGCTCCCAAAAAAGACAGTTGAAAAATGGAGCTCAGGGAAACTGCAATTCACAAACCCGCAGAGTTATAAATGATAACTCTCATCCACAGATATATTGAGGGAAGGCAACGAAGAGGATTTGAAAGCAAGGCAGAATTGCAGGAAACAGATTTCAGGAGGTAGATACGAATCGCCTTTAAAGCACATGAAAAGCGGCAAAACGTCGACAATGATGCCCTTGGCCAAAAAGGGCGTATGCGTCTTTTCCTGAATATATTCAGGAAAAAACGCATACGCCCTTTTTGGCCAACCAAGCAACCTGGAAATGCAAATCAGCGCTACAAAGAAGTCTCGCTTCCCATCGGTGAAAAGGGCCATGCTGCAAAAAGTGTCAAAACCAGAAATGCAGGACAGGCCATGGAGAAAAGGCAGCCTTGCTACACTGATGGGCGGGATGTAAATTGCCAACAGCCACTATGGAGAAGTATACGTTGTGTCCTGAAACATCGAAAAAAAACAGCTTAGGGAGCATAGGGCACGTCCACTCATGGGCGTATAAATTGGAAAAACTAAAAATCAGCAAGACACAGGCACCGGAAAGTTTAGGGCTGCTCTGTTGACAAGAACCTCCACTTCATGACACCTTAAATATCCCAGGAAAGAGAAAAATGGATAAAGAAGTTGTGGTCCTTATGTACAATAGAATATCACTCAGACATGAAATCAATGTCATAAGGCTAGTAGAAGCAAGATGAGTGGAGTTAGGTACGACGATCCTAAGTGAAATAAGTCACACAGAAAAAGACACTTATCATAAGCTATCACTTATAGAGGGAATGTAAAAACCGCTACACTTGAACTGAATTACAAAACAGAACAGAGTCACACGTTTAGAAAACACACTATGGCTGCTTAACGGGAATGGTGAGGTGGGGTGATGCATAAAACAAGGGTTTCAAATTCGCTCAGATACCGTTCCATACACCCAATATGTAATAGACAAGACCTACTCCTTGCTCAGTGAACTGAACTCAACACCCCCTATTCACTGCACAAGAATATATGTGACTAGTAAGAATCTTAAAACCTATGTATTGATATCTGTCTGGAAGTGAGTCAAGTGGGTGTAAAGCCGCATAAACACAGCCATGAAAAGCAGCTAAACCCCATTATAAAAATAAATTACTTTTAAAAACCCGTAAAACAAAGACAGTGAAAGAGAGAGAAATTCTTACAAAATTCGTTCAGAGGCTGTGATGCAACCTGGATTGACCATATCTAGACCCACAGCTGGATGAGATATAAGGGTGGACACTCTTGGGGCTGAGAGGTTGGGTGAGGTTGGGTGAGCAAACGCAGACCCTTTAAAGTAATACTGCGTGGTACCCATCCCATGGGTCCCAAATCTCCAGTTCAAGGGCATCTTCCTACATCGAAAACATGCATGAAAAACCCAGAAGATGGTACACCGTGTGATTTTGAAAGGTTTCTAAAACGCACCTCATTTCTCATCTCCTTGTGCTCGGTTTCGCCATTCCAGCTACTTTACAAGCAATCTCCCTACTTGGAGAATCAGCACCTTTAACCTCCTGTTCCCTACAGGTTGCAATTTGTCCTGAGGATGAACGGGAAGAGGGGCAACCAATGAGAGACTAGATCTAGGTGTTGGGACAGGCACAGGTCACTCTATTTTCCCAACAGGAAGAAGAATTAACCACAGGCTCAGCATGCAGCCCAGAAGCAGAATAGGGCCTGAGGCAATCCCGCGCTTTTGCGGCCAGCTCCCAAAAAAGACAGTTGAAAAATGGAGCTCAGGGAAACTGCAATTCACAAACCCGCAGAGTTATAAATGATAACTCTCATCCACAGATATATTGAGGGAAGGCAACGAAGAGGATTTGAAAGCAAGGCAGAATTGCAGGAAACAGATTTCAGGAGGTAGATACGAATCGCCTTTAAAGCACATGAAAAGCGGCAAAACGTCGACAATGATGCCCTTGGCCAAAAAGGGCGTATGCGTTTTTTCCTGAATATATTCAGGAAAAAACGCATACGCCCTTTTTGGCCAACCAAGCAACCTGGAAAGGCAAATCAGCGCTACAAAGAAGTCTCGCTTCCCATCGGTCAAAAGGGCCATGCTGCAAAAAGTGTCAAAACCAGAAATGCAGGACAGGCCATGGAGAAATGGCAGCCTTGCTACACTGATGGGCGGGATGTAAATTGCCAACAGCCACTCTGGAGAAGTGTACGTTGTGTCCTGAAACATGGAAAAAAAACGGCTTAGGGAGCATAGGGCACATCCACTCATGGGCGTATAAATTGGAAAAACTAAAAATCAGCAAGACACAGGCACCCGAAAGTTTAGGGCTGCTCTGTTGACAAGAACCTCCACTTCATGACACCTTAAATATCCCAGGAAAGAGAAAAATGGATAAAGAAGTTGTGGTCCTTATGTACAATGGAATATCACTCAGACATGAAATCAATGTCATAAGGCTAGTAGAAGCAAGATGAGTGGAGTTAGGTACGACGATCCAAAGTGAAATAAGTCACACAGAAAAAGACACTTATCATAAGCTATCACTTATAGAGGGAATGTAAAAACCGCTACACTTGAACTGAATTACAAAACAGAACAGAGTCACACGTTTAGAAAACACACTATGGCTGCTTAATGGGAATGGTGAGGTGGGGTGATGCATAAAACAAGGGTTTCAAATTCGCTCAGATACCGTTCCATACACCCAATATGTAATAGACAAGACCTACTCCTTGCTCAGTGAACTGGACTCAACACCCCCTATTCACCACACAAGAATATATGTGACTAGTAAGAATCTTAAAACCTATGTATTGATATCTCTCTGGAAGTGAGTCAAGTGGGTGTAAAGCCGCATAAACACAGCCATGAAAAGCAGCTAAACCCCATTATAAAAATAAATTACTTTTAAAAACCCGTAAAACAAAGACAGTGAAAGAGAGAGAAATTCTTACAAAATTCGTTCAGAGGCTGTGATGCAACCTGGATTGACCATATCTAGACCCACACCTGGATGAGACATAAGGGTGGACACTCTTGGGGCTGAGAGGTTGGGTGAGGTTGGGTGAGCAAACGCAGACCCTTTAAAGTAATACTGCGTGGTACCCATCCCATGGGTCCCAAATCTCCAGGTTGAAGGGCATCTTCCTACATCGAAAACATGCATGAGAAACCCAGAAGATGGTACACCGTGTGATTTTGAAAGGTTTCCAAAACGCACCTCATTTCTCATCTCCTTGTGCTCGGTTTCGCCATTCCAGCTACTTTACTAGCAATCTCCCTACTTGGAGAATCAGCACCTTTAACCTCCTGTTCCCTACAGGTTGCAATTTGTCCTGAGGATGAACGGGAAGAGGGGCAACCAATGAGAGACTAGATCTAGGTGTTGGGACAGGCACAGGTCACTCTATTTTCCCACAAGGAAGAAGAATTAACCACAGGCTCAGCCTGCCGCCCAGAAGCAGAATAGGGCCTGAGGCAATCCCGCGCTTTTGCGGCCAGCTCCCAAAAAAGACAGTTGAAAAATGGACCTCAGGGAAACTGCAATTCACAAACCCGCAGAGTTATAAATGATAACTCTCATCCACAGATATATTGAGGGAAGGCAACGAAGAGGATTTGAAAGCAAGGCAGAATTGCAGGAAACAGATTTCAGGAGGTAGATACGAATCGCCTTTAAAGCACATGAAAAGCGGCAAAACGTCGACAATGATGCCCTTGGCCAAAAAGGGCGTATGCGTTTTTTCTTGAATATATTCAGGAAAAAATGCATACGCCCTTTTTGGCCAACCAAGCAACCTGGAAAGGCAAATCAGCGCTACAAAGAAGTCTCGCTTCCCTTCGGTCAAAAGGGCCATGCTGCAAAAAGTGTCAAAACCAGAAATCCAGGACAGGCCATGGAGAAATGGCAGCCTTGCCACACTGATGGGCGGGATGTAAATTGCCAACAGCCACTCTGGAGAAGTGTACGTTGTGTCCCGAAACATGGAAAAAAAACAGCTTAGGGAGCATAGGACACGTCCACTCATGGGCGTATAAATTGGAAAAACTAAAAATCAGCAAGACACAGGCACCGGAAAGTTTAGGGCTGCTCTGTTGACAAGAACCTCCACTTCATGACACCTTAAATATCCCAGGAAAGAGAAAAATGGATAAAGAAGTTGTGGTCCTTATGTACAATGGAATATCACTCAGACATGAAATCAATGTTATAAGGCTAGTAGAAGCAAGATGAGTGGAGTTAGGTACGACGATTCTAAGTGAAATAAGTCACACAGAAAAAGACACTTATCATAAGCTATCACTTATAGAGGGAATGTAAAAACCGCTACACTTGAACTGAATTACAAAACAGAACAGAGTCACACGTTTAGAAAACACACTATAGCTACTTAACAGGAAAGGTGAGGTGGGGTGATGCATAAAACAAGGGTTTCAAATTCGCTCAGATACCGTTCCATACACCCAATATGTAATAGACAAGACCTACTCCTTGCTCAGTGAACTGGACTCAACACCCCCTATTCCCCGCACAAGAATATATGTGACTAGTAAGAATCTTAAAACCTATGTATTCATATCTGTCTGGAAGTGAGTCAAGTGGGTGTAAAGCCGCATAAACACAGCCATGAAAGGCAGCTAAACCCCATTATAAAAATAAATTACTTTTAAAAACCCATAAAACAAAGACAGTGAAAGAGAGAGAAATTCTTACAAAATTCGTTCAGAGGCTGTGATGCAACCTGGATTGACCATATCTAGACCCACAGCTGGATGAGACATAAGGGTGGACACTCTTGGGGCTGAGAGGTTGGGTGAGGTTGGGTGAGCAAACGCAGACCCTTTAAAGTAATACTGCGTGGTACCCATCCCATGGGTCCCAAATCTCCAGGTTCAAGGGCATCTTCCTACATCGAAAACATGCATGAGAAACCCAGAAGATGGTACACCGTGTGATTTTGAAAGGTTTCTAAAACGCACCTCATTTCTCATCTCCTTGTGCTCGGTTTCGACATTCCAGCTACTTTACTAGCAATCTCCCTACTTGGAGAATCAGCACCTTATCCTCCTGTTCCCTACAGGTTGCAATTTGTCCTGAGGATGAACGGGAAGAGGGGCAACCAATGAGAGAATAGATCTAGGTGTTGGGACAGGCACAGGTCACTCTATTTTCCCAACAGGAAGAAGAATTAACCACAGGCTCAGCCTGCCGCCCAGAAGCAGAATAGGGCCTGAGACAATCCCGCGCTTTTGCGGCCAGCTCCCAAAAAAGACAGTTGAAAAATGGAGCTCAGGGAAACTGCAATTCACAAACCCGCAGAGTTATAAATGATAACTCTCATCCACAGATATATTGAGGGAAGGCAACGAAGAGGATTTGAAAGCAAGGCAGAATTGCAGGAAACAGATTTCAGGAGGTAGATACGAATCGCCTTTAAAGCACATGAAAAGCGGCAAAACGTCGACAATGATGCCCTTGGCCAAAAAGGGCGTATGCGTTTTTTCCTGAATATATTCAGGAAAAAACGCATACGCCCTTTTTGGCCAACCAAGCAACCTGGAAAGGCAAATCAGCGCTACAAAGAAGTCTCGCTTCCCTTCGGTCAAAAGGGCCATGCTGCAAAAAGTTTCAAAACCAGAAATGCAGGACAGGCCATGGAGAAATGGCAGCCTTGCTACACTGATGGGCGGGATGTAAATTGCCAACAGCCACTCTGGAGAAGTGTACGTTGTGTCCTGAAACATCGAAAAAAAAACAGCTTAGGGAGCATAGGGCACGTCCACTCATGGGCGTATAAATTGGAAAAACTAAAAATCAGCAAGACACAGGCACCGGAAAGTTTAGGGCTGCTCTGTTGACAAGAACCTCCACTTCATGACACCTTAAATATCCCAGGAAAGAGAAAAATGGATAAAGAAGTTGTGGTCCTTATGTACAATGGAATATCACTCAGACATGAAATCAATGTTATAAGGCTAGTAGAAGCAAGATGAGTGGAGTTAGGTACGACGATTCTAAGTGAAATAAGTCACACAGAAAAAGACACTTATCATAAGCTATCACTTATAGAGGGAATGTAAAAACCGCTACACTTGAACTGAATTACAAAACAGAACAGAGTCACACGTTTAGAAAACATACTATAGCTGCTTAACAGGAAAGGTGAGGTGGGGTGATGCATAAAACAAGGGTTTCAAATTCGCTCAGATACCGTTCCATACACCCAATATGTAATAGACAAGACCTACTCCTTGCTCAGTGAACTGGACTCAACACCCCCTCTTCCCCGCACAAGAATATATGTGACTAGTAAGAATCTTAAAACCTATGTATTGTTATCTGTCTGGAAGTGAGTCAAGTGGGTGTAAAGCCGCATAAACACAGCCATGAAAGGCAGCTAAACCCCATTATAAAAATAAATTACTTTTAAACCCCGTAAAACAAAGACAGTGAAAGAGAGAGAAATTCTTACAAAATTCGTTCAGAGGCTGTGATGCAACCTGGATTGACCATATCTAGACCCACAGCTGGATGAGACATAAGGGTGGACACTCTTGGGGCTGAGAGGTTGGGTGAGGTTGGGTGAGCAAACGCAGACCCTTTAAAGTAATACTGCGTGGTACCCATCCCATGGGTCCCAAATCTCCAGGTTCAAGGGCATCTTCCTACATCGAAAACATGCATGAGAAACCCAGAAGATGGTACACCGTGTGATTTTGAAAGGTTTCTAAAACGCACCTCATTTCTCATCTCCTTGTGCTCGGTTTCGCCATTCCAGCTACTTTACTAGCAATCTCACTATTTGGAGAATCAGCACCTTATCCTCCTGTTCCCTACAGGTTGCAATTTGTCCTGAGGATGAACGGGAAGAGGGGCAACCAATGAGAGAATAGATCTAGGTGTTGGGACAGGCACAGGTCACTCTATTTTCCCAACAGGAAGAAGAATTAACCACAGGCTCAGCCTGCCGCCCAGAAGCAGAATAGGGCCTGAGGCAATCCCGCGCTTTTGCGGCCAGCTCCCAAAAAAGACAGTTGAAAAATGGAGCTCAGGGAAACTGCAATTCACAAACCAGCAGAGTTATAAATGATAACTCTCATCCACAGATATATTGAGGGAAGGCAACGAAGAGGATTTGAAAGCAAGGCAGAATTGCAGGAAACAGATTTCAGGAGGTAGATACGAATCGCCTTTAAAGCACATGAAAAGCGGCAAAACGTCGACAATGATGCCCTTGGCCAAAAAGGGCGTATGCGTTTTTTCCTGAATATATTCAGGAAAAAACGCATACGCCCTTTTTGGCCAACCAAGCAACCTGGAAAGGCAAATCAGCGCTACAAAGAAGTCTCGCTTCCCTTCGGTCAAAAGGGCCATGCTGCAAAAAGTGTCAAAACCAGAAATCCAGGACAGGCCATGGAGAAATGGCAGCCTTGCTACACTGATGGGCGGGATGTAAATTGCCAACAGCCACTCTGGAGAAGTGTACGTTGTGTCCTGAAACATGGGGAAAAAAACAGCTTAGGGAGCATAGGGCACGTCCACTCATGGGCGTATAAATTGGAAAAACTAAAAATCAGCAAGACAAAGTCACGGGAAAGTTTAGGGCTGCTCTGTTGACAAGAACCTCCACTTCATGACACCTTAAATATCCCAGGAAAGAGAAAAATGGATAAAGAAGTTGTGGTCCTTATGTACAATGGAATATCACTCAGACATGAAATCAATGACATAAGGCTAGTAGAAGCAAGATGAGTCGAGTTAGGTACGACGATTCTAAGTGAAATAAGTCACACAGAAAAAGACACTTATCATAAGCTATCACTTATAGAGGGAATGTAAAAACCGCTACACTTGAACTGAATTACAAAACAGAACAGAGTCACACGTTTAGAAAACACACTGTAGCTGCTTAACAGGAAAGGTGAGGTGGGGTGATGCATAAAACAAGGGTTTCAAATTCGCTCAGATACCGTTCCATACACCCAATATGTAATAGACAAGACCTACTCCTTGCTCAGTGAACTGGACTCAACACCCCCTATTCCCCGCACAAGAATATATGTGACTAGTAAGAATCTTAAAACCTATGTATTGATATCTGTCTGGAAGTGAGTCAAGTGGGTGTAAAGCCGCATAAACACAGCCATGAAAGGCAGCTAAACCCCATTATAAAAATAAATTACTTTTAAAAACCCGTAAAACAAAGACAGTGAAAGAGAGAGAAATTCTTACAAAATTCGTTCAGAGGCTGTGATGCAACCTGGATTGACCATATCTACACCCACAGCTGGATGAGACATAAGGGTGGACACTCTTGGGGCTGAGAGGTTGGGTGAGGTTGGGTGAGCAAACGCAGACCCTTTAAAGTAATACTGCGTGGTACCCATCCCATGGGTCCCAAATCTCCAGGTTCAAGGGCATCTTCCTACATCGAAAACATGCATGAGAAACCCAGAAGATGGTACACCGTGTGATTTTGAAAGGTTTCTAAAACGCACCTCATTTCTCATCTCCTTGTGCTCGGTTTCGCCATTCCAGCTACTTTACTAGCAATCTCCCTACTTGGAGAATCAGCACCTTTAACCTCCTGTTCCCTACAGGTTGCAATTTGTCCTGAGGATGAACGGGAAGAGGGGCAACCAATGAGAGACTAGATCTAGGTGTTGGGACAGGCACAGGTCACTCTATTTTCCCAACAGGAAGAAGAATTAACCACAGGCTCAGCCTGCCGCCCAGAAGCAGAATAGGGCCTGAGGCAATCCCGCGCTTTTGCGGCCAGCTCCCAAAAAAGACAGTTGAAAAATGGAGCTCAGGGAAACTGCAATTCACAAACCCGCAGAGTTATAAATGATAACTCTCATCCACAGATATATTGAGGGAAGGCAACGAAGAGGATTTGAAAGCAAGGCAGAATTGCAGGAAACAGATTTCAGGAGGTAGATACGAATCGCCTTTAAAGCACATGAAAAGCGGCAAAACGTCGACAATGATGCCCTTGGCCAAAAAGGGCGTATGCGTTTTTTCCTGAATATATTCAGGAAAAAACGCATACGCCCTTTTTGGCCAACCAAGCAACCTGGAAAGGCAAATCAGCGCTACAAAGAAGTCTCGCTTCCCATCGGTCAAAAGGGCCATGCTGCAAAAAGTGTCAAAACCAGAAATGCAGGACAGGCCATGGAGAAATGGCAGCCTTGCTACACTGATGGGCGGGATGTAAATTGCCAACAGCCACTCTGGAGAAGTGTACGTTGTGTCCTGAAACATCGAAAAAAAAACAGCTTAGGGAGCATAGGGCACGTCCACTCATGGGCGTATAAATTGGAAAAACTAAAAATCAGCAAGACACAGGCACCGGAAAGTTTAGGGCTGCTCTGTTGACAAGAACCTCCACTTCATGACACCTTAAATATCCCAGGAAAGAGAAAAATGGATAAAGAAGTTGTGGTCCTTATGTACAATGGAATATCACTCAGACATGAAATCAATGACATAGGCTAGTAGAAGCAAGATGAGTCGAGTTAGGTACGACGATTCTAAGTGAAATAAGTCACACAGAAAAAGACACTTATCATAAGCTATCACTTATAGAGGGAATGTAAAAACCGCTACACTTGAACTGAATTACAAAACAGAACAGAGTCACACGTTTAGAAAACATACTATAGCTGCTTAACAGGAAAGGTGAGGTGGGGTGATGCATAAAACAAGGGTTTCAAATTCGCTCAGATACCGTTCCATACAGCCAATATGTAATAGACAAGACCTACTCCTTGCTCAGTGAACTGGACTCAACACCCCCTATTCCCCGCACAAGAATATATGTGACTAGTAAGAATCTTAAAACCTATGTATTGATATCTGTCTGGAAGTGAGTCAAGTGGGTGTAAAGCCGCATAAACACAGCCATGAAAGGCAGCTAAACCCCATTATAAAAATAAATTACTTTTAAACCCCGTAAAACAAAGTCAGTGAAAGAGAGAGAAATTCTTACAAAATTCGTTCAGAGGCTGTGATGCAACCTGGATTGACCATATCTAGACCCACAGCTGGATGAGACATAAGGGTGGACACTCTTGGGGCTGAGAGGTTGGGTGAGGTTGGGTGAGCAAACGCAGACCCTTTAAAGTAATACTGCGTGGTACCCATCCCATGGGTCCCAAATCTCCAGGTTCAAGGGCATCTTCCTATATCGAAAACATGCATGAGAAACCCAGAAGATGGTACACCGTGTGATTTTGAAAGGTTTCTAAAACGCACCTCATTTCGCATCTCCTTGTGCTCGGTTTCACCATTCCAGCTACTTTACTAGCAATCTCACTACTTGGAGAATCAGCACCTTATCCTCCTGTTCCCTACAGGTTGCAATTTGTCCTGAGGATGAACGGGAAGAGGGGCAACCAATGAGAGAATAGATCTAGGTGTTGGGACAGGCACAGGTCACTCTATTTTCCCACAAGGAAGAAGAATTAACCACAGGCTCAGCCTGCCGCCCAGAAGCAGAATAGGGCCTGAGGCAATCCCGCGCTTTTGCGGCCAGCTCCCAAAAAAGACAGTTGAAAAATGGAGCTCAGGGAAACTGCAATTCACAAACCCGCAGAGTTATAAATGATAACTCTCATCCACAGATATATTGAGGGAAGGCAACGAAGAGGATTTGAAAGCAAGGCAGAATTGCAGGAAACAGATTTCAGGAGGTAGATACGAATCGCCTTTAAAGCACATGAAAAGCGGCAAAACGTCGACAATGATGCCCTTGGCCAAAAAGGGCGTATGCGTTTTTTCCTGAATATATTCAGGAAAAAACGCATACGCCCTTTTTGGCCAACCAAGCAACCTGGAAAGGCAAATCAGCGCTACAAAGAAGTCTCGCTTCCCTTCGGTCAAAAGGGCCATGCTGCAAAAAGTGTCAAAACCAGAAATCCAGGACAGGCCATGGAGAAATAGCAGCCTTGCTACAATGATGGGCGGGATGTAAATTGCCAACAGCCACTCTGGAGAAGTGTACGTTGTGTCCTGAAACATGGAAAAAAAAACAGCTTAGGGAGCATAGGGCACGTCCACTCATGGGCGTATAAATTGGAAAAACTAAAAATCAGCAAGACAAAGGCACCGGAAAGTTTAGGGCTGCTCTGTTGACAAGAACCTCCACTTCATGACACCTTAAATATCCCAGGAAAGAGAAAAATGGATAAAGAAGTTGTGGTCCTTATGTACAATGGAATATCACTCAGACATGAAATCAATGACATAAGGCTAGTAGAAGCAAGATGAGTCGAGTTAGGTACGACGATTCTAAGTGAAATAAGTCACACAGAAAAAGACACTTATCATAAGCTATCACTTATAGAGGGAATGTAAAAACCGCTACACTTGAACTGAATTACAAAACAGAACAGAGTCACACGTTTAGAAAACACACTATAGCTGCTTAACAGGAAAGGTGAGGTGGGGTGATGCATAAAACAAGGGTTTCAAATTCGCTCAGATACCGTTCCATACACCCAATATGTAATAGACAAGACCTACTCCTTGCTCAGTGAACTGGACTCAACACCCCCTATTCCCCGCACAAGAATATATGTGACTAGTAAGAATCTTAAAACCTATGTATTGATATCTGTCTGGAAGTGAGTCAAGTGGGTGTAAAGCCGCATAAACACAGCCATGAAAGGCAGCTAAACCCCATTATCAAAATAAATTACTTTTAAAAACCCGTAAAACAAAGACAGTGAAAGAGAGAGAAATTCTTACAAAATTCGTTCAGAGGCTGTGATGCAACCTGGATTGACCATATCTAGACCCACAGCTGGATGAGACATAAGGGTGGACACTCTTGGGGCTGAGAGGTTGGGTGAGGTTGGGTGAGAAAACGCAGACCCTTTAATGTAATACTGCGTGGTACCCATCCCATGGGTCCCAAATCTCCAGGTTCAAGGGCATCTTCCTACATCGAAAACATGCATGAGAAACCCAGAAGATGGTACACCGTGTGATTTTGAAAGGTTTCTGAAACGCACCTCATTTCTGATCTCCTTGTGCTCGGTTTCGCCATTCCAGCTACTTTACTAGCAATCTCCCTACTTGGAGAATCAGCACCTTTAACCTCCTGTTCCCTACAGGTTGCAATTTGTCCTGAGGATGAACGGGAAGAGGGGCAACCAATGAGAGACTAGATCTAGGTGTTGGGACAGGCACAGGTCACTCTATTTTCCTAACAGGAAGAAGAATTAACCACAGGCTCAGCCTGCCGCCCAGAAGCAGAATAGGGCCTGAGGCAATCCCGCGCTTTTGCGGCCAGCTCCCAAAAAAGACAGTTGAAAAATGGAGCTCAGGGAAACTGCAATTCACAAACCCGCAGAGTTATAAATGATAACTCTCATCCACAGATATATTGAGGGAAGGCAACGAAGAGGATTTGAAAGCAAGGCAGAATTGCAGGAAACAGATTTCAGGAGGTAGATACGAATCGCCTTTAAAGCACATGAAAAGCGGCAAAACGTCGACAATGATGCCCTTGGCCAAAAAGGGCGTATGTGTTTTTTCCTGAATATATTCAGGAAAAACCGCATACGCCCTTTTTGGCCAACCAAGCAACCTGGAAAGGCAAATCAGCGCTACAAAGAAGTCTCGCTTCCCATCGGTCAAAAGGGCCATGCTGCAAAAAGTGTCAAAACCAGAAATGCAGGACAGGCCATGGAGAAATGGCAGCCTTGCTACACTGATGGGCGGGATGTAAATTGCCAACAGCCACTCTGGAGAAGTGTACGTTGTGTCCTGAAACATCGAAAAAAAACAGCTTAGGGAGCATAGGGCACGTCCACTCATGGGCGTATAAATTGGAAAAACTAAAAATCAGCAAGACACAGGCACCGGAAAGTTTAGGGCTACTCTGTTGACAAGAACCTCCACTTCATGACACCTTAAATATCCCAGGAAAGAGAAAAATGGATAAAGAAGTTGTGGTCCTTATGTACAATGGAATATCACTCAGACATGAAATCAATGTCATAAGGCTAGTAGAAGCAAGATGAGTGGAGTTAGGTACGACGATTCTAAGTGAAATAAGTCACACAGAAAAAGACACTTATCATAAGCTATCACTTATAGAGGGAATGTAAAAACCGCCACACTTGAACTGAATTACAAAAACAGAACAGAGTCAAACGTTTAGAAAACACACTATAGCTGCTTAACAGGAAAGGTGAGGTGGGGTGATGCATAAAACAAGGGTTTCAAATTCGCTCAGATACCGTTCCATACACCCAATATGTAATAGACAAGACCTACTCCTTGCTCAGTGAACTGGACTCAACACCCCCTATTCCCCGCACAAGTATATATGTGACTAGTAAGAATCTTAAAACCTATGTATTGATATCTGTCTGGAAGTGAGTCAAGTGGGTGTAAAGCCGCATAAACACAGCCATGAAAGGCAGCTAAACCCCATTATCAAAATAAATTACTTTTAAAAACCCGTAAAACAAAGACAGTGAAAGAGAGAGAAATTCTTACAAAATTCGTTCAGAGGCTGTGATGCAACCTGGATTGACCATATCTAGACCCACAGCTGGATGAGACATAAGGGTGGACACTCTTGGGGCTGAGAGGTTGGGTGAGGTTGGGTGAGAAAACGCAGACCCTTTAAAGTAATACTGCGTGGTACCCATCCCATGGGTCCCAAATCTCCAGGTTGAAGGGCATCTTCCTACATCGAAAACATGCATGAGAAACCCAGAAGATGGTACACCGTGTGATTTTGAAAGGTTTCTAAAACGCAACTCATTTCTCATCTCCTTGTGCTCGGTTTCGCCATTCCAGCTACTTTACTAGCAATCTCCCTACTTGGAGAATCAGCACCTTTAACCTCCTGTTCCCTACAGGTTGCAATTTGTCCTGAGGATGAACGGGAAGAGGGGCAACCAATGAGAGACTAGATCTAGGTGTTGGGACAGGCACAGGTCACTCTATTTTCCCAACAGGAAGAAGAATTAACCACAGGCTCAGCCTGCCGCCCAGAAGCAGAATAGGGCCTGAGGCAATCCCGCGCTTTTGCGGCCAGCTCCCAAAAAAGACAGTTGAAAAATGGAGCTCAGGGAAACTGCAATTCACAAACCCGCAGAGTTATAAATGATAACTCTCATCCACAGATATATTGAGGGAAGGCAACGAAGAGGATTTGAAAGCAAGGCAGAATTGCAGGAAACAGATTTCAGGAGGTAGATACGAATCGCCTTTAAAGCACATGAAAAGCGGCAAAACGTCGACAATGATGCCCTTGGCCAAAAAGGGCGTATGCGTTTTTTCCTGAATATATTCAGGAAAAAACGCATACGCCCTTTTTGGCCAACCAAGCAACCTGGAAAGGCAAATCAGCGCTACAAAGAAGTCTCGCTTCCCATCGGTGAAAAGGGCCATGCTGCAAAAAGTGTCAAAACCAGAAATGCAGGACAGGCCATGGAGAAAAGGCAGCCTTGCTACACTGATGGGCGGGATGTAAATTGCCAACAGCCACTCTGGAGAAGTATACGTTGTGTCCTGAAACATCGAAAAAAAACAGCTTAGGGAGCATAGGGCACGTCCACTCATGGGCGTATAAATTGGAAAAACTAAAAATCAGCAAGACACAGGCACCGGAAAGTTTAGGGCTGCTCTGTTGACAAGAACCTCCACTTCATGACACCTTAAATATCCCAGGAAAGAGAAAAATGGATAAAGAAGTTGTGGTCCTTATGTACAATAGAATATCACTCAGACATGAAATCAATGTCATAAGGCTAGTAGAAACAAGATGAGTGGAGTTAGGTACGACGATCCTAAGTGAAATAAGTCACCCAGAAAAAGACACTTATCATAAGCTATCACTTATAGAGGGAATGTAAAAACCGCTACACTTGAACTGAATTACAAAACAGAACAGAGTCACACGTTTAGAAAACAAACTATGGCTGCTTAACGGGAATGGGGAGGTGGGGTGATGCATAAAACAAGGGTTTCAAATTCGCTCAGATACCGTTCCATACACCCAATATGTAATAGACAAGACCTACTCCTTGCTCAGTGAACTGAACTCAACACCCCCTATTCACTGCACAAGAATATATGTGACTAGTAAGAATCTTAAAACCTATGTATTGATATCTGTCTGGAAGTGAGTCAAGTGGGTGTAAAGCCGCATAAACACAGCCATGAAAAGCAGCTAAACCCCATTATAAAAATAAATTACTTTTAAAAACCCATAAAACAAAGACAGTGAAAGAGAGAGAAATTCTTACAAAATTCGTTCAGAGGCTGTGATGCAACCTGGATTGACCATATCTAGACCCACAGCTGGATGAGATATAAGGGTGGACACTCTTGGGGCTGAGAGGTTGGGTGAGGTTGGGTGAGCAAACGCAGACCCTTTAAAGTAATACTGCGTGGTACCCATCCCATGGGTCCCGAATCTCCAGTTCAAGGGCATCTTCCTACATCGAAAACATGCATGAGAAACCCAGAAGATGGTACACCGTGTGATTTTGAAAGGTTTCCAAAATGCACCTCATTTCTCATCTCCTTGTGCTCGGTTTCGCCATTCCAGCTACTTTACTAGCAATCTCCCTACTTGGAGAATCAGCACCTTTAACCTCCTGTTCCCTACAGGTTGCAATTTGTCCTGAGGATGAACGGGAAGAGGGGCAACCAATGAGAGACTAGATCTAGGTGTTGGGACAGGCACAGGTCACTCTATTTTCCCAACAGGAAGAAGAATTAACCACAGGCTCAGCCTGCCGCCCAGAAGCAGAATAGGGCCTGAGGCAATCCCGCGCTTTTGCGGCCAGCTCCCAAAAAAGACAGTTGAAAAATGGAGCTCAGGGAAACTGCAATTCACAAACCCACAGAGTTATAAATGATAACTCTCATCCACAGATATATTGAGGGACGGCAACGAAGAGGATTTGAAAGCAAGGCAGAATTGCAGGAAACAGATTTCAGGAGGTAGATACGAATCGCCTTTAAAGCACATGAAAAGCGGCAAAACGTCGACAATGATGCCCTTGGCCAAAAAGGGCGTATGCGTTTTTTCCTGAATATATTCAGGAAAAAACGCATACGCCCTTTTTGGCCAACCAAGCAACCTGGAAAGGCAAATCAGCGCTACAAAGAAGTCTCGCTTCCCTTCGGTCAAAAGGGCCATGCTGCAAAAAGTGTCAAAACCAGAAATCCAGGACAGGCCATGGAGAAATGGCAGCCTTGCTACACTGATGGGCGGGATGTAAATTGCCAACAGCCACTCTGGAGAAGTGTACGTTGTGTCCTGAAACATGGAAAAAAAACAGCTTAGGGAGCATAGGACACGTCCACTCATGGGCGTATAAATTGGAAAAACTAAAAATCAGCAAGACACAGGCACAGGAAAGTTTAGGGCTGCTATGTTGACAAGAACCTCCACTTCATGACACCTTAAATATCCCAGGAAAGAGAAAAATGGATAAAGAAGTTGTGGTCCTTATGTACAATGGAATATCACTCAGACATGAAATCAATGTTATAAGGCAAGTAGAAGCAAGATGAGTGGAGTTAGGTACGACGATTCTAAGTGAAATAAGTCACACAGAAAAAGACACTTATCATAAGCTATCACTTATAGAGGGAATGTAAAAACCGCTACACTTGAACTGAATTACAAAACAGAACAGAGTCACACGTTTAGAAAACACACTATAGCTGCTTAACAGGAAAGGTGAGGTGGGGTGATGCATAAAACAAGGGTTTCAAATTCGCTCAGATACCGTTCCATACACCCAATATGTAATAGACAAGACCTACTCCTTGCTCAGTGAACTGGACTCAACACCCCCTATTCCCCGCACAAGAATATATGTGACTAGTAAGAATCTTAAAACCTATGTATTGATATCTGTCTGGAAGTGAGTCAAGTGGGTGTAAAGCCGCATAAACACAGCCATGAAAGGCAGCTAAACCCCATTATAAAAATAAATTACTTTTAAAAACCCATAAAACAAAGACAGTGAAAGAGAGAGAAATTCTTACAAAATTCGTTCAGAGGCTGTGATGCAACCTGGATTGACCATATCTAGACCCACAGCTGGATGAGACATAAGGGTGGACACTCTTGGGGCTGAGAGGTTGGGTGAGGTTGGGTGAGCAAACGCAGACCCTTTAAATTAATACTGCGTGGTACCCATCCCATGGGTCCCAAATCTCCAGGTTCAAGGGCATCTTCCTACATCGAAAACATGCATGAGAAACCCAGAAGATGGTACACCGTGTGATTTTGAAAGGTTTCTAAAACGCACCTCATTTCTCATCTCCTTGTGCTCGGTTTCGCCATTCCAGCTACTTTACTAGCAATCTCCCTACTTGGAGAATCAGCACCTTATCCTCCTGTTCCCTACAGGTTGCAATTTGTCCTGAGGATGAACGGGAAGAGGGGCAACCAATGAGAGAATAGATCTAGGTGTTGGGACAGGCACAGGTCACTCTATTTTCCCAACAGGAAGAAGAATTAACCACAGGCTCAGCCTGCCGCCCAGAAGCAGAATAGGGCCTGAGGCAATCCCGCGCTTTTGCGGCCAGCTCCCAAAAAAGACAGTCGAAAAATGGAGCTCAGGGAAACTGCAATTCACAAACCCGCAGAGTTATAAATGATAAATCTCATCCACAGATATATTGAGGGAAGGCAAAGAAGAGGATTTGAAAGCAAGGCAGAATTGCAGGAAACAGATTTCAGGAGGTAGATACGAAACGCCTTTAAAGCACATGAAAAGCGGCAAAACGTCGACAATGATGCCCTTGGCCAAAAAGGGCGTATGCGTTTTTTCCTGAATATATTCAGGAAAAAACGCATACGCCCTTTTTGGCCAACCAAGCAACCTGGAAAGGCAAATCAGCGCTACAAAGAAGTCTCGCTTCCCTTCGGTCAAAAGGGCCATGCTGCAAAAAGTGTCAAAACCAGAAATGCAGGACAGGCCATGGAGAAATGGCAGCCTTGCTACACTGATGGGCGGGATGTAAATTGCCAACAGCCACTCTGGAGAAGTGTACGTTGTGTCCTGAAACATGGAAAAAAAAACAGCTTAGGGAGCATAGGGCACGTCCACTCATGGGCGTATAAATTGGAAAAACTAAAAATCAGCAAGACACAGGCACCGGAAAGTTTAGGGCTGCTCTGTTGACAAGAACCTCCACTTCATGACACCTTAAATATCCCAGGAAAGAGAAAAATGGATAAAGAAGTTGTGGTCCTTATGTACAATGGAATATCACTCAGACATGAAATCAATGTCATAAGGCTAGTAGAAGCAAGATGAGTGGAGTTAGGTACGACGATTCTAAGTGAAATAAGTCACACAGAAAAAGACACTTATCATAAGCTATCACTTATAGAGGGAATGTAAAAACCGCTACACTTGAACTGAATTACAAAACAGAACAGAGTCACACGTTTAGAAAACACACTATAGCTGCTTAACAGGAAAGGTGAGGTGGGGTGATGCATAAAACAAGGGTTTCAAATTCGCTCAGATACCGTTCCATACACCCAATATGTAATAGACAAGACCTACTCCTTGCTCAGTGAACTGGACTCAACACCCCCTATTCCCCGCACAAGAATATATGTGACTAGTAAGAATCTTAAAACCTATGTATTGATATCTGTCTGGAAGTGAGTCAAGTGGGTGTAAAGCCGCATAAACACAGCCATGAAAGGCAGCTAAACCCCATTATAAAAATAAATTACTTTTAGAAACCCGTAAAACAAAGACAGTGAAAGAGAGAGAAATTCTTACAAAATTCGTTCAGAGGCTGTGATGCAACCTGGATTGACCATATCTAGACCCACAGCTGGATGAGACATAAGGGTGGACACACTTGGGGCTGAGAGGTTGGATGAGGTTGGGTGAGCAAACGCAGACCCTTTAAAGTAATACTGCGTGGTACCCATCCCATGGGTCCCAAATCTCCAGGTTCAAGGGCATCTTCCTACATCGAAAACATGCATGAGAAACCCAGAAGATGGTACACCGTGTGATTTTGAAAGGTTTCTAAAACGCACCTCATTTCTCATCTCCTTGTGCTCGGTTTCGCCATTCCAGCTACTTTACTAGCAATCTCCCTACTTGGAGAATCAGCACCTTATCCTCCTGTTCCCTACAGGTTGCAATTTGTCCTGAGGATGAACGGGAAGAGGGGCAACCAATGAGAGACTAGATCTAGGTGTTGGGACAGGCACAGGTCACTCTATTTTCCCAACAGGAAGAAGAATTAACCACAGGCTCAGCCTGCCGCCCAGAAGCAGAATAGGGCCTGAGGCAATCCCGCGCTTTTGCGGCTAGCTCCCAAAAAAGACAGTTGAAAAATGGACCTCAGGGTAACTGCAATTCACAAAACCGCCGAGTTATAAATGATAACTCTCATCCACAGATATATTGAGGGAAGGCAACGAAGAGGATTTGAAAGCAAGGCAGAATTGCAGGAAACAGATTTCAGGAGGTAGATACGAATCGCCTTTAAAGCACATGAAAAGCGGCAAAACGTCGACAATGATGCCCTTGGCCAAAAAGGGCGTATGCGTTTTTTCCTGAATATATTCAGGAAAAAACGCATACGCCCTTTTTGGCCAACCAAGCAACCTGGAAAGGCAAATCAGCGCTACAAAGAAGTCTCGCTTCCCTTCGGTCAAAAGGGCCATGCTGCAAAAAGTGTCAAAACCAGAAATGCAGGACAGGCCATGGAGAAATGGCAGCCTTGCTACACTGATGGGCGGGATGTAAATTGCCAACAGCCACTCTGCAGAAGTGTACGTTGTGTCCTGAAACATCGAAAAAAAAACAGCTTAGGGAGCATAGGGCACGTCCACTCATGGGCGTATAAATTGGAAAAACTAAAAATCAGCAAGACACAGGCACCGGAAAGTTTAGGGCTGCTCTGTTGACAAGAACCTCCACTTCATGACACCTTAAATATCCCAGGAAAGAGAAAAATGGATAAAGAAGTTGTGGTCCTTATGTACAATGGAATATCACTCAGACATGAAATCAATGTTATAAGGCTAGTAGAAGCAAGATGAGTGGAGTTAGGTACGACGATTCTAAGTGAAATAAGTCACACAGAAAAAGACACTTATCATAAGCTATCACTTATAGAGGGAATGTAAAAACCGCTACACTTGAACTGAATTACAAAACAGAACAGAGTCACACGTTTAGAAAACATACTATAGCTGCTTAACAGGAAAGGTGAGGTGGGGTGATGCATAAAACAAGGGTTTCAAATTCGCTCAGATACCGTTCCATACACCCAATATGTAATAGACAAGACCTACTCCTTGCTCAGTGAACTGGACTCAACACCCCCTATTCCCCGCACAAGAATATATGTGACTAGTAAGAATCTTAAAACCTATGTATTGATATCTGTCTGGAAGTGAGTCAAGTGGGTGTAAAGCCGCATAAACACAGCCATGAAAGGCAGCTAAACCCCATTATAAAAATAAATTACTTTTAGAAACCCGTAAAACAAAGACAGTGAAAGAGAGAGAAATTCTTACAAAATTCGTTCAGAGGCTGTGATGCAACCTGGATTGACCATATCTAGACCCACAGCTGGATGAGACATAAGGGTGGACACTCTTGGGGCTGAGAGGTTGGGTGAGGTTGGGTGAGCAAACGCAGACCCTTTAAAGTAATACTGCGTGGTACCCATCCCATGGGTCCCAAATCTCCAGGTTCAAGGGCATCTTCCTACATCGAAAACATGCATGAGAAACCCAGAAGATGGTACACCGTGTGATTTTGAAAGGTTTCTAAAACGCACCTCATTTCTCATCTCCTTGTGCTCGGTTTCGCCATTCCAGCTACTTTACTAGCAATCTCCCTACTTGGAGAATCAGCACCTTATCCTCCTGTTCCCTACAGGTTGCAATTTGTCCTGAGGATGAACGGGAAGAGGGGCAACCAATGAGAGACTAGATCTAGGTGTTGGGACAGGCACAGGTCACTCTATTTTCCCAACAGGAAGAAGAATTAACCACAGGCTCAGCCTGCCGCCCAGAAGCAGAATAGGGCCTGAGGCAATCCCGCGCTTTTGCGGCCAGCTCCCAAAAAAGACAGTTGAAAAATGGAGCTCAGGGAAACTGCAATTCACAAACCCGCAGAGTTATAAATGATAACTCTCATCCACAGATATATTGAGGGAAGGCAACGAAGAGGATTTGAAAGCAAGGCAGAATTGCAGGAAACAGATTTCAGGAGGTAGATACGAATCGCCTTTAAAGCACATAAAAAGCGGCAGAACGTCGACAATGATGCCCTTGGCCAAAAAGGGCGTATGCGTTTTTTCCTGAATATATTCAGGAAAAAACGCATACGCCCTTTTTGGCCAACCAAGCAACCTGGAAAGGCAAATCAGCGCTACAAAGAAGTCTCGCTTCCCTTCGGTCAAAAGGGCCATGCTGCAAAAAGTGTCAAAACCAGAAATGCAGGACAGGCCATGGAGAAATGGCAGCCTTGCTACACTGATGGGCGGGATGTAAATTGCCAACAGCCACTCTGGAGAAGTGTACGTTGTGTCCTGAAACATCGAAAAAAATACAGCTTAGGGAGCATAGGGCACGTCCACTCATGGGCGTATAAATTGGAAAAACTAAAAATCAGCAAGACACAGGCACCGGAAAGTTTAGGGCTGCTCTGTTGACAAGAACCTCCACTTCATGACACCTTAAATATCCCAGGAAAGAGAAAAATGGATAAAGAAGTTGTGGTCCTTATGTACAATGGAATATCACTCAGACATGAAATCAATGTTATAAGGCTAGTAGAGCAAGATGAGTGGATTTAGGTACAACGATTCTAAGTGAAATAAGTCACACAGAAAAAGACACTTATCATAAGCTATCACTTATAGAGGGAATGTAAAAACCGCTACACTTGAACTGAATTACAAAACAGAACAGAGTCACACGTTTAGAAAACACACTATAGCTGCTTAACAGGAAAGGTGAGGTGGGGTGATGCATAAAACAAGGGTTTCAAATTCGCTCAGATACCGTTCCATACACCCAATATGTAATAGACAAGACCTACTCCTTGCTCAGTGAACTGGACTCAACACCCCCTATTCCCCGCACAAGAATATATGTGACTAGTAAGAATCTTAAAACCTATGTATTGATATCTGTCTGGAAGTGAGTCAAGTGGGTGTAAAGCCGCATAAACACAGCCATGAAAGGCAGCTAAACCCCATTATAAAAATAAATTACTTTTAAAAACCCGTAAAACAAAGACAGTGAAAGAGAGAGAAATTCTTACAAAATTCGTTCAGAGGCTGTGATGCAACCTGGATTGACCATATCTAGACCCACAGCTGGATGAGACATAAGGGTGGACACTCTTGGGGCTGAGAGGTTGGGTGAGGTTGGGTGAGAAAACGCAGACCCTTTAAAGTAATACTGCGTGGTACCCATCCCATGGGTCCCAAATCTCCAGGTTCAAGGGCATCTTCCTACATCGAAAACATGCATGAGAAACCCAGAAGATGGTACACCGTGTGATTTTGAAAGGTTTCTAAAACGCACCTCATTTCTCATCTCCTTGTGCTCGGTTTCGCCATTCCAGCTACTTTACTAGCAATCTCCCTACTTGGAGAATCAGCACCTTTAACCTCCTGTTCCCTACAGGTTGCAATTTGTCCTGAGGATGAACGGGAAGAGGGGCAACCAATGAGAGACTAGATCTAGGTGTTGGGACAGGCACAGGTCACTCTATTTTCCCAACAGGAAGAAGAATTAACCACAGGCTCAGCCTGCCGCCCAGAAGCAGAATAGGGCCTGAGGCAATCCCGCGCTTTTGCGGCCAGCTCCCAAAAAAGACAGTTGAAAAATGGAGCTCAGGGAAACTGCAATTCACAAACCCACAGAGTTATAAATGATAACTCTCATCCACAGATATATTGAGGGAAGGCAACGAAGAGGATTTGAAAGCAAGGCAGAATTGCAGGAAACAGATTTCAGGAGGTAGATACGAATCGCCTTTAAAGCACATGAAAAGCGGCAAAACGTCGACAATGATGCCCTTGGCCAAAAAGGGCGTATGCGTTTTTTCCTGAATATATTCAGGAAAAAACGCATACGCCCTTTTTGGCCAACCAAGCAACCTGGAAAGGCAAATCAGCGCTACAAAGAAGTCTCGCTTCCCATCGGTCAAAAGGGCCATGCTGCAAAAAGTGTCAAAACCAGAAATGCAGGACAGGCCATGGAGAAAAGGCAGCCTTGCTACACTGATGGGCGGGATGTAAATTGCCAACAGCCACTCTGGAGAAGTATACGTTGTGTCCTGAAACATCGAAAAAAAACAGCTTAGGGAGCATAGGGCACGTCCACTCATGGGCGTATAAATTGGAAAAACTAAAAATCAGCAAGACACAGGCACCGGAAAGTTTAGGGCTGCTCTGTTGACAAGAACCTCCACTTCATGACACCTTAAATATCCCAGGAAAGAGAAAAATGGATAAAGAAGTTGTGGTCCTTATGTACAATAGAATATCACTCAGACATGAAATCAATGTCATAAGGCTAGTAGAAGCAAGATGAGTGGAGTTAGGTACGACGATCCTAAGTGAAATAAGTCACACAGAAAAAGACACTTATCATAAGCTATCACTTATAGAGGGAATGTAAAAACCGCTACACTTGAACTGAATTACAAAACAGAACAGAGTCACACGTTTAGAAAACACACTATGGCTGCTTAACGGGAATGGTGAGGTGGGGTGATGCATAAAACAAGGGTTTCAAATTCGCTCAGATACCGTTCCATACACCCAATATGTAATAGACAAGACCTACTCCTTGCTCAGTGAACTGAACTCAACACCCCCTATTCACTGCACAAGAATATATGTGACTAGTAAGAATCTTAAAACCTATGTATTGATATCTGTCTGGAAGTGAGTCAAGTGGGTGTAAAGCCGCATAAACACAGCCATGAAAAGCAGCTAAACCCCATTATAAAAATAAATTACTTTTAAAAACCCATAAAACAAAGACAGTGAAAGAGAGAGAAATTCTTACAAAATTCGTTCAGAGGCTGTGATGCAACCTGGATTGACCATATCTAGACCCACAGCTGGATGAGATATAAGGGTGGACACTCTTGGGGCTGAGAGGTTGGGTGAGGTTGGGTGAGCAAACGCAGACCCTTTAAAGTAATACTGCGTGGTACCCATCCCATGGGTCCCAAATCTCCAGTTCAAGGGCATCTTCCTACATCGAAAACATGCATGAAAAACCCAGAAGATGGTACACCGTGTGATTTTGAAAGGTTTCTAAAACGCACCTCATTTCTCATCTCCTTGTGCTCGGTTTCGCCATTCCAGCTACTTTACTAGCAATCTCCCTACTTGGAGAATCAGCACCTTTAACCTCCTGTTCCCTACAGGTTGCAATTTGTCCTGAGGATGAACGGGAAGAGGGGCAACCAATGAGAGACTAGATCTAGGTGTTGGGACAGGCACAGGTCACTCTATTTTCCCAACAGGAAGAAGAATTAACCACAGGCTCAGCCTGCCGCCCAGAAGCAGAATAGGGCCTGAGGCAATCCCGCGCTTTTGCGGCCAGCTCCCAAAAAAGACAGTTGAAAAATGGAGCTCAGGGAAACTGCAATTCACAAACCCACAGAGTTATAAATGATAACTCTCATCCACAGATATATTGAGGGAAGGCAACGAAGAGGATTTGAAAGCAAGGCAGAATTGCAGGAAACAGATTTCAGGAGGTAGATACGAATCGCCTTTAAAGCACATGAAAAGCGGCAAAACGTCGACAATGATGCCCTTGGCCAAAAAGGGCGTATGCGTTTTCTCCTGAATATATTCAGGAAAAAACGCATACGCCCTTTTTGGCCAACCAAGCAACCTGGAAAGGCAAATCAGCGCTACAAAGAAGTCTCGCTTCCCATCGGTCAAAAGGGCCATGCTGCAAAATGTGTCAAAACCAGAAATGCAGGACAGGCCATGGAGAAATGGCAGCCTTGCTACACTGATGGGCGGGATGTAAATTGCCAACAGCCACTCTGGAGAAGTGTACGTTGTGTCCTGAAACATGGAAAAAAAAGAGCTTAGGGAGCATAGGGCACGTCCACTCATGGGCGTATAAATTGGAAAAACTAAAAATCAGCAAGACACAGGCACCCTAAAGTTTAGGCCTGCTCTGTTGACAAGAACCTCCACTTCATGACACCTTAAATATCCCAGGAAAGAGAAAAATGGATAAAGAAGTTGTGGTCCTTATGTACAATGGAATATCACTCAGACATGAAATCAATGTCATAAGGCTAGTAGAAGCAAGATGAGTGGAGTTAGGTACGACGATCCTAAGTGAAATAAGTCACACAGAAAAAGACACTTATCATAAGCTATCACTTATAGAGGGAATGTAAAAACCGCTACACTTGAACTGAATTACAAAACAGAACAGAGTCACACGTTTAGAAAACACACTATGGCTGCTTAACGGGAATGGTGAGGTGGGGTGATGCATAAAACAAGGGTTTCAAATTCGCTCAGATACCGTTCCATACACCCAATATGTAATAGACAAGACCTACTCCTTGCTCAGTGAACTGGACTCAACACCCCCTATTCACCACACAAGAATATATGTGACTAGTAAGAATCTTAAAACCTATGTATTGATATCTCTCTGGAAGTGAGTCAAGTGGGTGTAAAGCCGCATAAACACAGCCATGAAAAGCAGCTAAACCCCATTATAAAAATAAATTACTTTTAAAAACCCATAAAACAAAGACAGTGAAAGAGAGAGAAATTCTTACAAAATTCGTTCAGAGGCTGTGATGCAACCTGGATTGACCATATCTAGACCCACACCTGGATGAGACATAAGGGTGGACACTCTTGGGGCTGAGAGGTTGGGTGAGGTTGGGTGAGCAAACGCAGACCCTTTAAAGTAATACTGCGTGGTACCCATCCCATGGGTCCCAAATCTCCAGGTTGAAGGGCATCTTCCTACATCGAAAACATGCATGAGAAACCCAGAAGATGGTACACCGTGTGATTTTGAAAGGTTTCTAAAACGCACCTCATTTCTCATCTCCTTGTGCTCGGTTTCGCCATTCCAGCTACTTTACTAGCAATCTCCCTACTTGGAGAATCAGCACCTTTAACCTCCTGTTCCCTACAGGTTGCAATTTGTCCTGAGGATGAACGGGAAGAGGGGCAACCAATGAGAGACTAGATCTAGGTGTTGGGACAGGCACAGGTCACTCTATTTTCCCAAAACAGGAAGAAGAATTAACCACAGGCTCAGCCTGCCGCCCAGAAGCAGAATAGGGCCTGAGGCAATCCCGCGCTTTTGCGGCCAGCTCCCAAAAAAGACAGTTGAAAAATGGAGCTCAGGGAAACTGCAATTCACAAACCCGCAGAGTTATAAGTGATAACTCTCATCCACAGATATATTGAGGGAAGGCAACGAAGAGGATTTGAAAGCAAGGCAGAATTGCAGGAAACAGATTTCAGGAGGTAGATACGAATCGCCTTTAAAGCACATGAAAAGCGGCAAAACGTCGACAATGATGCCCTTGGCCAAAAAGGGCGTATGCGTTTTTTCCTGAATATATTCAGGAAAAAACGCATACGCCCTTTTTGCCCAACCAAGCAACCTGGAAAGGCAAATCAGCGCTACAAAGAAGTCTCCCTTCCCATAGGTGAAAAGGGCCATGCTGCAAAATGTGTCAAAACCAGAAATGCAGGACAGGCCATGGAGAAATGGCAGCCTTGCTACACTGATGGGCGGGATGTAAATTGCCAACAGCCACACTGGAGAAGTGTACGTTGCGTCCTGAAACATCGAAAAAATACAGCTTAGGGAGCATAGGGCACGTCCACTCATGGGCGTATAAATTGGAAAAACTAAAAATCAGCAAGACACAGGCACCCGAAAGTTTAGGGCTGCTCTGTTGACAAGAACCTCCACTTCATGACACCTTAAATATCCCAGGAAAGAGAAAAATGGATAAAGAAGTTGTGGTCCTTATGTACAATGGAATATTACTCAGACATGAAATCAATGTTATAAGGCTAGTAGAAGCAAGATGAGTGGAGTTAGGAACGACAATTCTAAGTGAAATAAGTCACACAGAAAAAGACACTTATCATAAGCTATCACTTATAGAGGGAATGTAAAAACCGCTACACTTGAACTGACTTACAAAAGAGAACAGAGTCACACGTTTAGAAAACACACTATGGCTGCTTAACGGGAAAGGTGAGGTGGGGTGATGCATAAAACAAAGGTTTCAAATTAGCTCAGATACCGTTCCATACACCCAATATGTAATAGACAAGACCTACTCCTTGCTCAGTGAACTGGACTCAACACCCACTATTCACCGCACAAGAATATATCTGACTAGTAAGAATCTTAAAACCTATGTAATGATATCTCTCTGGAAGTGAGTCAAGAGGGTGTAAACCGCATGAACACAGCCGTGAAAAGCAGCTAAACCCCATTATAAAAATAAATTACTTTTAAAAACCCGTAAAACAAAGACAGTGAAAGAGAGAGAAATTCTTACAAAATTCGTTCAGAGGCTGTGATGCAACCTGGATTGGCCATATCTAGACCCACAGCTGGATGAGACATAAGGGTGGACACTCTTGGGGCTGAGAGGTTGGGTGAGGTTGGGTGAGCAAACGCAGACCCTTTAAAGTAAAACTGCATGGTACCCATCCCATGGGTCCCAAATCTCCAGGTTGAAGGGCATCTTCCTACATCGAAAACATGCATGAGAAACCCAGAAATGGTACACCGTGTGATTTTCAAAGGGTTCTGAAACGCACCTCATTTCTCATCTCCTTGTGCTCGGGTTCGCCTTTCCAGCTACTTTACTAGCAATCTCCCTACTTGGAGAATCAGCACCTTTAACCTCCTGTTCCCTACAGGTTGCAATTTGTCCTGAGGATGAACGGGTAGAGGGGCAACCAATGAGAGACTAGATCTAGGTGTTGGGACAGGCACAGGTCACTCTATTTTCCCACAAGGAAGAAGAATTAACCACAGGCTCAGCCTGCCGCCCAGAAGCAGAATAGGGCCTGAAGCAATCCCGCGCTTTTGCGGCCAGCTCCCAAAAAATACAGTTGAAAAATGGAGCTCAGGGAAACTGCAATTCACAAACCCGCAGAGTTATAAATGATAACTCTCATCCACAGATATATTGAGGGAAGGCAACGAAGAGGATTTGAAAGCAAGGCAGAATTGCAGGAAACAGATTTCAGGAGGTAGATACGAATCGCCTTTAAAGCACATGAAAAGCGGCAAAACGTCGACAATGATGCCCTTGGCCAAAAAGGGCGTATGCGTTTTTTCCTGAATATATTCAGGAAAAAACGCATACGCCCTTTTTGGCCAACCAAGCAACCTGGAAAGGCAAATCAGCGCTACAAAGAAGTCTCGCTTCCCATCGGTGAAAAGGGCCATGCTGCAAAAAGTGTCAAAACCAGAAATGCAGGACAGGCCATGGAGAAATGGCAGCCTTGCTACACTGATGGGCGGGATGTAAATTGCCAACAGCCACTCTGGAGAAGTGTACGTTGTGTCCTGAAACATGGAAAAAAAACAGCTTAGGGAGCATAGGGCACGTCCACTCATGGGCGTATAAATTGGAAAAACTAAAAATCAGCAAGACACAGGCACCGGAAAGTTTAGGGCTGCTCTGTTGACAAGAACCTCCACTTCATGACACCTTAAATATCCCAGGAAAGAGAAAAATGGATAAAGAAGTTGTGGTCCTTATGTACAATGGAATATCACTCAGACATGAAATCAATGTCATAAGGCTAGTAGAAGCAAGATGAGTGGAGTTAGGTACGACGATCCTAAGTGAAATAAGTCACACAGAAAAAGACACTTATCATAAGCTATCACTTATAGAGGGAATGTAAAAACCGCTACACTTGAACTGAATTACAAAACAGAACAGAGTCACACGTTTAGAAAACACACTATGGCTGCTTAACGGGAAAGGTGAGGTGGGGTGATGCATAAAACAAGGGTTTCAAATTCGCTGAGGTATCGTTCCATACACCCAATATGTAATAGACAAGACCTACTCCTTGCTCAGTGAACTGAACTCAACACCCCCTATTCACTGCACAAGAATATATGTGACTAGTAAGAATCTTAAAACCTATGTATTGATATCTGTCTGGAAGTGAGTCAAGTGGGTGTAAAGCCGCATAAACACAGCCATGAAAAGCAGCTAAACCCCATTATAAAAATAAATTACTTTTAAAAACCCGTAAAACATAGACAGTGAAAGAGAGAGAAATTCTTACAAAATTCGTTCAGAGGCTGTGATGCAACCTGGATTGACCATATCTAGACCCACAGCTGGATGAGATATAAGGCTGGACACTCTTGGGGCTGAGAGGTTGGGTGAGGTTGGGTGAGCAAATGCAGACCCTTTAAAGTAATACTGCGTGGTACCCATCCCATGGGTCCCAAATCTCCAGTTCAAGGGCATCTTCCTACATCGAAAACATGCATGAAAAACCCAGAAGATGGTACACCGTGTGATTTTGAAAGGTTTCTAAAACGCACCTCATTTCTCATCTCCTTGTGCTCGGTTTCGCCATTCGAGCTACTTTACTAGCAATCTCCCTACTTGGAGAATCAGCACCTTTAACCTCCTGTTCCCTACAGGTTGCAATTTGTCCTGAGGATGAACGGGAAGAGGGGCAACCAATGAGAGACTAGATCTAGGTGTTGGGACAGGCACAGGTCACTCTATTTTCCCAACAGGAAGAAGAATTAACCACAGGCTCAGCCTGCCGCCCAGAAGCAGAATAGGGCCTGAGGCAATCCCGCGCTTTTGCGGCCAGCTCCCAAAGAAGACAGTTGAAAAATGGAGCTCAGGGAAACTGCAATTCACAAACCCGCAGAGTTATAAATGATAACTCTCATCCACAGATATATTGAGGGAAGGCAACGAAGAGGATTTGAAAGCAAGGCAGAATTGCAGGAAAGAGATTTCAGGAAGTAGATACGAATCGCCTTTAAAGCACATGAAAAGCGGCGAAACGTCGACAATGATGCCCTTGGCCAAAAAGGGCGTATGCGTTTTTTCCTGAATATATTCAGGAAAAAACGCATACGCCCTTTTTGGCCAACCAAGCAACCTGGAAATGCAAATCAGCGCTACAAAGAAGTCTCGCTTCCCTTCGGTCAAAAGGGCCATGCTGCAAAATGTGTCAAAACCAGAAATGCAGGACAGGCCATGGAGAAATGGCAGCCTTGCTACACTGATGGGCGGGATGTAAATTGCCAACAGCCACTCTGGAGAAGTGTACGTTGTGTCCTGAAACATGGAAAAAAAAACAGCTTAGGGAGCATAGGGCACGTCCACTCATGGGCGTATAAATTGGAAAAACTAAAAATCAGCAAGACACAGGCACCGGAAAGTTTAGGGCTGCTCTGTTGACAAGAACCTCCACTTCATGACACCTTAAATATCCCAGGAAAGAGAAAAATGGATAAAGAAGTTGTGGTCCTTATGTACAATGGAATATCACTCAGACATGAAATCAATATCATAAGGCTAGTAGAAGCAAGATGAGTGGAGTTAGGTACGACGATTCTAAGTGAAATAAGTCACACAGAAAAAGACACTTATCATAAGCTATCACTTATAGAGGGAATGTAAAAACCGCTACACTTGAACTGAATTACAAAACAGAACAGAGTCACACGTTTAGAAAACACACTATAGCTGCTTAACAGGAAAGGTGAGGTGGGGTGATGCATAAAACAAGGGTTTCAAATTCGCTCAGATACCGTTCCATACACCCAATATGTAATAGACAAGACCTACTCCTTGCTCAGTGAACTGGACTCAACACCCCCTATTCCCCGCACAAGAATATATGTGACTAGTAAGAATCTTAAAACCTATGTATTGATATCTGTCTGGAAGTGAGTCAAGTGGGTGTAAAGCCGCATAAACACAGCCATGAAAGGCAGCTAAACCCCATTATAAAAATAAATTACTTTTAGAAACCCGTAAAACAAAGACAGTGAAAGAGAGAGAAATTCTTACAAAATTCGTTCAGAGGCTGTGATGCAACCTGGATTGACCATATCTAGACCCACAGCTGGATGAGACATAAGGGTGGACACTCTTGGGGCTGAGAGGTTGGGTGAGGTTGGGTGAGCAAACACAGACCCTTTAAAGTAATACTGCGTGGTACCCATCCCATGGGTCCCAAATCTCCAGGTTGAAGGGCATCTTCCTACATCGAAAACATGCATGAGAAACCCAGAAGATGGTACACCGTGTGATTTTGAAAGGTTTCTAAAACGCACCTCATTTCTCATCTCCTTGTGCTCGGTTTCGCCATTCCAGCTACTTTACTAGCAATCTCCCTACTTGGAGAATCAGCACCTTATCCTCCTGTTCCCTACAGGTTGCAATTTGTCCTGAGGATGAACGGGAAGAGGGGCAACCAATGAGAGACTAGATCTAGGTGTTGGGACAGGCACAGGTCACTCTATTTTCCCAACAGGAAGAAGAATTAACCACAGGCTCAGCCTGCCGCCCAGAAGCAGAATAGGGCCTGAGGCAATCCCGCGCTTTTGCGGCCAGCTCCCAAAAAAGACAGTTGAAAAATGGACCTCAGGGAAACTGCAATTCACAAAACCGCCGAGTTATAAATGATAACTCTCATCCACAGATATATTGAGGGAAGGCAACGAAGAGGATTTGAAAGCAAGGCAGAATTGCAGGAAACAGATTTCAGGAGGTAGATACGAATCGCCTTTAAAGCACATGAAAAGCGGCAAAACGTCGACAATGATGCCCTTGGCCAAAAAGGGCGTATGCGTTTTTTTCCTGAATATATTCAGGAAAAAACGCATACGCCCTTTTTGGCCAACCAAGCAACCTGGAAAGGCAAATCAGCGCTACAAAGAAGTCTCGCTTCCCTTCGGTCAAAAGGGCCATGCTGCAAAAAGTGTCAAAACCAGAAATGCAGGACAGGCCATGGAGAAATGGCAGCCTTGCTACACTGATGGGCGGGATGTAAATTGCCAACAGCCACTCTGCAGAAGTGTACGTTGTGTCCTGAAACATCGAAAAAAAAACAGCTTAGGGAGCATAGGGCACGTCCACTCATGGGCGTATAAATTGGAAAAACTAAAAATCAGCAAGACACAGGCACCGGAAAGTTTAGGGCTGCTCTGTTGACAAGAACCTCCACTTCATGACACCTTAAATATCCCAGGAAAGAGAAAAATGGATAAAGAAGTTGTGGTCCTTATGTACAATGGAATATCACTCAGACATGAAATCAATGTTATAAGGCTAGTAGAAGCAAGATGAGTGGAGTTAGGTACGACGATTCTAAGTGAAATAAGTCACACAGAAAAACACACTTATCATAAGCTATCACTTATAGAGGGAATGTAAAAACCGCTACACTTGAACTGAATTACAAAACAGAACAGAGTCACACGTTTAGAAAACATACTATAGCTGCTTAACAGGAAAGGTGAGGTGGGGTGATGCATAAAACAAGGGTTTCAAATTCGCTCAGATAACGTTCCATACACCCAATATGTAATAGACAAGACCTACTCCTTGCTCAGTGAACTGGACTCAACACCCCCTATTCCCCGCACAAGAATATATGTGACTAGTAAGAATCTTAAAACCTATGTATTGATATCTGTCTGGAAGTGAGTCAAGTGGGTGTAAAGCCGCATAAACACAGCCATGAAAGACAGCTAAACCCCATTATAAAAATAAATTACTTTTAAACCCCGTAAAACAAAGACAGTGAAAGAGAGAGAAATTCTTACAAAATTCGTTCAGAGGCTGTGATGCAACCTGGATTGACCATATCTAGACCCACAGCTGGATGAGACATAAGGGTGGACACTCTTGGGGCTGAGAGGTTGGGTGAGGTTGGGTGAGCAAACGCAGACCCTTTAAAGTAATACTGCGTGGTACCCATCCCATGGGTCCCAAATCTCCAGGTTCAAGGGCATCTTCCTACATCGAAAACATGCATGAGAAACCCAGAAGATGGTACACCGTGTGATTTTGAAAGGTTTCTAAAACGCACCTCATTTCTCATCTCCTTGTGCTCGGTTTCGCCATTCCAGCTACTTTACTAGCAATCTCACTACTTGGAGAATCAGCACCTTATCCTCCTGTTCCCTACAGGTTGCAATTTGTCCTGAGGATGAACGGGAAGAGGGGCAACCAATGAGAGAATAGATCTAGGTGTTGGGACAGGCACAGGTCACTCTATTTTCCCAACAGGAAGAAGAATTAACCACAGGCTCAGCCTGCCGCCCAGAAGCAGAATAGGGCCTGAGGCAATCCCGCGCTTTTGCGGCCAGCTCCCAAAAAAGACAGTTGAAAAATGGAGCTCAGGGAAACTGCAATTCACAAACCCGCAGAGTTATAAATGATAACTCTCATCCACAGATATATTGAGGGAAGGCAACGAAGAGGATTTGAAAGCAAGGCAGAATTGCAGGAAACAGATTTCAGGAGGTAGATACGAATCGCCTTTAAAGCACATGAAAAGCGGCAAAACGTCGACAATGATGCCCTTGGCCAAAAAGGGCGTATGCGTTTTTTCCTGAATATATTCAGGAAAAAACGCATACGCCCTTTTTGGCCAACCAAGCAACCTGGAAAGGCAAATCAGCGCTACAAAGAAGTCTCGCTTCCCTTCGGTCAAAAGGGCCATGCTGCAAAAAGTGTCAAAACCAGAAATCCAGGACAGGCCATGGAGAAATGGCAGCCTTGCTACACTGATGGGCGGGATGTAAATTGCCAACAGCCACTCTGGAGAAGTGTACGTTGTGTCCTGAAACATGGAAAAAAAAACAGCTTAGGGAGCATAGGGCACGTCCACTCATGGGCGTATAAATTGGAAAAACTAAAAATCAGCAAGACACAGGCACTGGAAAGTTTAGGGCTGCTCTGTTGACAAGAACCTCCACTTCATGACACCTTAAATATCCCAGGAAAGAGAAAAATGGATAAAGAAGTTGTGGTCCTTATGTACAATGGAATATCACTCAGACATGAAATCAATGTCATAAGGCTAGTAGAAGCAAGATGAGTGGATTTAGGTACGACGATCCTAAGTGAAATAAGTCACACAGAAAAAGACACTTATCATAAGCTATCACTTATAGAGGGAATGTAAAAACCGCTACACTTGAACTGAATTACAAAACAGAACAGAGTCACACGTTTAGAAAACACACTATGGCTGCTTAACGGGAATGGTGAGGTGGGGTGATGCATAAAACAAGGGTTTCAAATTCGCTCAGATACCGTTCCATACACCCAATATGTAATAGACAAGACCTACTCCTTGCTCAGTGAACTGGACTCAACACCCCCTATTCACCACACAAGAATATATGTGACTAGTAAGAATCTTAAAACCTATGTATTGATATCTCTCTGGAAGTGAGTCACGTGGGTGTAAAGCCGCATAAACACAGCCATGAAAAGCAGCTAAACCCCATTATAAAAATAAATTACTTTTAAAAACCCATAAAACAAAGACAGTGAAAGAGAGAGAAATTCTTACAAAATTCGTTCAGAGGCTGTGATGCAACCTGGATTGACCATATCTAGACCCACACCTGGATGAGACATAAGGGTGGACACTCTTGGGGCTGAGAGGTTGGGTGAGGTTGGGTGAGCAAACGCAGACCCTTTAAAGTAATACTGCGTGGTACCCATCCCATGGGTCCCAAATCTCCAGGTTGAAGGGCATCTTCCTACATCGAAAACATGCATGAGAAACCCAGAAGATGGTACACCGTGTGATTTTGAAAGGTTTCCAAAACGCACCTCATTTCTCATCTCCTTGTGCTCGGTTTCGCCATTCCAGCTACTTTACTAGCAGTCTCCCTACTTGGAGAATCAGCACCTTTAACCTCCTGTTCCCTACAGGTTGCAATTTGTCCTGAGGATGAACGGGAAGAGGGGCAACCAATGAGAGACTAGATCTAGGTGTTGGGACAGGCACAGGACACTCTATTTTCCCAACAGGAAGAAGAATTAACCACAGGCTCAGCCTGCCGCCCAGAAGCAGAATAGGGCCTGAGGCAATCCCGCGCTTTTGCGGCCAGCTCCCAAAAAAGACAGTTGAAAAATGGACCTCAGGGAAACTGCAATTCACAAACCCGCAGAGTTATAAATGATAACTCTCATCCACAGATATATTGAGGGAAGGCAACGAAGAGGATTTGAAAGCAAGGCAGAATTGCAGGAAACAGATTTCAGGAGGTAGATACGAATCGCCTTTAAAGCACATGAAAAGCGGCAAAAGGTCGACAATGATGCCCTTGGCCAAAAAGGGCGTATGCGTTTTTTCCTGAATATATTCAGGAAAAAACGCATACGCCCTTTTTGGCCAACCAAGCAACCTGGAAAGGCAAATCAGCGCTACAAAGAAGTCTCGCTTCCCTTCGGTCAAAAGGGCCATGCTGCAAAAAGTGTCAAAACCAGAAATCCAGGACAGGCCATGGAGAAATGGCAGCCTTGCTACACTGATGGGCGGGATGTAAATTGCCAACAGCCACTCTGGAGAAGTATACGTTGTGTCCTGAAACATGGAAAAAAAACAGCTTAGGGAGCATAGGACACGGCCACTCATGGGCGTATAAATTGGAAAAACTAAAAATCAGCAAGACACAGGCACCGGAAAGTTTAGGGCTGCTCTGTTGACAAGAACCTCCACTTCATGACACCTTAAATATCCCAGGAAAGAGAAAAATGGATAAAGAAGTTGTGGTCCTTATGTACAATGGAATATCACTCAGACATGAAATCAATGTTATAAGGCTAGTAGAAGCAAGATGAGTCGAGTTAGGTACGACGATTCTAAGTGAAATAAGTCACACAGAAAAAGACACTTATCATAAGCTATCACTTATAGAGGGAATGTAAAAACCGCTACACTTGAACTGAATTACAAAACAGAACAGAGTCACACGTTTAGAAAACATACTATAGCTGCTTAACAGGAAAGGTGAGGTGGGGTGATGCATAAAACAAGGGTTTCAAATTCGCTCAGATACCGTTCCATACACCCAATATGTAATAGACAAGACCTACTCCTTGCTCAGTGAACTGGACTCAACACCCCCTATTCCCCGCACAAGAATATATGTGACTAGTAAGAATCTTAAAACCTATGTATTGATATCTGTCTGGAAGTGAGTCAAGTGGGTGTAAAGCCGCATAAACACAGCCATGAAAGGCAGCTAAACCCCATTATAAAAATAAATTACTTTTAAACCCCGTAAAACAAAGACAGTGAAAGAGAGAGAAATTCTTACAAAATTCGTTCAGAGGCTGTGATGCAACCTGGATTGACCATATCTAGACCCACAGCTGGATGAGACATAAGGGTGGACACTCTTGGGGCTGAGAGGTTGGGTGAGGTTGGGTGAGCAAACGCAGACCGTTTAAAGTAATACTGCGTGGTACCCATCCCATGGGTCCCAAATCTCCAGGTTCAAGGGCATCTTCCTACATCGAAAACATGCATGAGAAACCCAGAAGATGGTACACCGTGTGATTTTGAAAGGTTTCTAAAACGCACCTCATTTCTCATCTCCTTGTGCTCGGTTTCGCCATTCCAGCTACTTTACTATCAATCTCACTACTTGGAGAATCAGCACCTTATCCTCCTGTTCCCTACAGGTTGCAATTTGTCCTGAGGATGAACGGGAAGAGGGGCAACCAATGAGAGAATAGATCTAGGTGTTGGGACAGGCACAGGTCACTCTATTTTCCCAACAGGAAGAAGAATTAACCACAGGCTCAGCCTGCCGCCCAGAAGCAGAATAGGGCCTGAGGCAATCCCGCGCTTTTGCGGCCAGCTCCCAAAAAAGACAGTTGAAAAATGGAGCTCAGGGAAACTGCAATTCACAAACCCGCAGAGTTATAAATGATAACTCTCATCCACAGATATATTGAGGGAAGGCAACGAAGAGGATTTGAAAGCAAGGCAGAATTGCAGGAAACAGATTTCAGGAGGTAGATACGAATCGCCTTTAAAGCACATGAAAAGCGGCAAAACGTCGACAATGATGCCCTTGGCCAAAAAGGGCGTATGCGTTTTTTCCTGAATATATTCAGGAAAAAACGCATACGCCCTTTTTGGCCAACCAAGCAACCTGGAAAGGCAAATCAGCGCTACAAAGAAGTCTCGCTTCCCTTCGGTCAAAAGGGCCATGCTGCAAAAAGTGTCAAAACCAGAAATGCAGGACAGGCCATGGAGAAATGGCAGCCTTGCTACACTGATGGGCGGGATGTAAATTGCCAACAGCCACTCTGGAGAAGTGTACGTTGTGTCCTGAAACATGGAAAAAAAAACAGCTTAGGGAGCATAGGGCACGTCCACTCATGGGCGTATAAATTGGAAAAACTAAAAATCAGCAAGACACAGGCACCGGAAAGTTTAGGGCTGCTCTGTTGACAAGAACCTCCACTTCATGACACCTTAAATATCCCAGGAAAGAGAAAAATGGATAAAGAAGTTGTGGTCCTTATGTACAATGGAATATCACTCAGACATGAAATCAATGTCATAAGGCTAGTAGAAGCAAGATGAGTGGAGTTAGGTACGACGATTCTAAGTGAAATAAGTCACACAGAAAAAGACACTTATCATAAGCTATCACTTATAGAGGGAATGTAAAAACCGCTACACTTGAACTGAATTACAAAACAGAACAGAGTCACACGTTTAGAAAACACACTATGGCTGCTTAACGGGAATGGTGAGGTGGGGTGATGCATAAAACAAGGGTTTCAAATTCGCTCAGATACCGTTCCATACACCCAATATGTAATAGACAAGACCTACTCCTTGCTCAGTGAACTGGACTCAACACCCCCTATTCACCACACAAGAATATATGTGACTAGTAAGAATCTTAAAACCTATGTATTGATATCTCTCTGGAAGTGAGTCAAGTGGGTGTAAAGCCGCATAAACACAGCCATGAAAAGCAGCTAAACCCCATTATAAAAATAAATTACTTTTAAAAACCCATAAAACAAAGACAGTGAAAGAGAGAGAAATTCTTACAAAATTCGTTCAGAGGCTGTGATGCAACCTGGATTGACCATATCTAGACCCACACCTGGATGAGACATAAGGGTGGACACTCTTGGGGCTGAGAGGTTGGGTGAGGTTGGGTGAGCAAACGCAGACCCTTTAAAGTAATACTGCGTGGTACCCATCCCATGGGTCCCAAATCTCCAGGTTGAAGGGCATCTTCCTACATCGAAAACATGCATGAGAAACCCAGAAGATGGTACACCGTGTGATTTTGAAAGGTTTCCAAAACGCACCTCATTTCTCATCTCCTTGTGCTCGGTTTCACCATTCCAGCTACTCTACTAGCAATCTCCCTACTTGGAGAATCAGCACCTTTAACCTCCTGTTCCCTACAGGTTGCAATTTGTCCTGAGGATGAACGGGAAGAGGGGCAACCAATGAGAGACTAGATCTAGGTATTGGGACAGGCACAGGTCACTCTATTTTCCCAACAGGAAGAAGAATTAACCACAGGCTCAGCCTGCCGCCCAGAAGCAGAATAGGGCCTGAGGCAATCCCGCGCTTTTGCGGCCAGCTCCCAAAAAAGACAGTTGAAAAATGGAGCTCAGGGAAACTGCAATTCACAAACCCGCAGAGTTATAAATGATAACTCTCATCCACAGATATATTGAGGGAAGGCAACGAAGAGGATTTGAAAGCAAGGCAGAATTGCAGGAAACAGATTTCAGGAGGTAGATACGAATCGCCTTTAAAGCACATGAAAAGCGGCAAAACGTCGACAATGATGCCCTTGGCCAAAAAGGGCGTATGCGTTTTTTCCTGAATATATTCAGGAAAAAACGCATACGCCCTTTTTGGCCAACCAAGCAACCTGGAAAGGCAAATCAGCGCTACAAAGAAGTCTCGCTTCCCTTCGGTCAAAAGGGCCATGCTGCAAAAAGTGTCAAAACCAGAAATCCAGGACAGGCCATGGAGAAATGGCAGCCTTGCTACACTGATGGGCGGGATGTAAATTGCCAACAGCCACTCTGGAGAAGTGTACGTTGTGTCCTGAAACATGGAAAAAAAACAGCTTAGGGAGCATAGGACACGGCCACTCATGGGCGTATAAATTGGAAAAACTAAAAATCAGCAAGACACAGGCACCGGAAAGTTTAGGGCTGCTCTGTTGACAAGAACCTCCACTTCATGACACCTTAAATATCCCAGGAAAGAGAAAAATGGATAAAGAAGTTGTGGTCCTTATGTACAATGGAATATCACTCAGACATGAAATCAATGTTATAAGGCTAGTAGAAGCAAGATGAGTGGAGTTAGGTACGACGATTCTAAGTGAAATAAGTCACACAGAAAAAGACACTTATCATAAGCTATCACTTATAGAGGGAATGTAAAAACCGCTACACTTGAACTGAATTACAAAACAGAACAGAGTCACACGTTTAGAAAACATACTATAGCTGCTTAACAGGAAAGGTGAGGTGGGGTGATGCATAAAACAAGGGTTTCAAATTCGCTCAGATACCGTTCCATACACCCAATATGTAATAGACAAGACCTACTCCTTGCTCAGTGAACTGGACTCAACACCCCCTATTCCCCGCACAAGAATATATGTGACTAGTAAGAATCTTAAAACCTATGTATTGATATCTGTCTGGAAGTGAGTCAAGTGGGTGTAAAGCCGCATAAACACAGCCATGAAAGGCAGCTAAACCCCATTATAAAAATAAATTACTTTTAAACCCCGTAAAACAAAGACAGTGAAAGAGAGAGAAATTCTTACAAAATTCGTTCAGAGGCTGTGATGCAACCTGGATTGACCATATCTAGACCCACAGCTGGATGAGACATAAGGGTGGACACTCTTGGGGCTGAGAGGTTGCGTGAGGTTGGGTGAGCAAACGCAGACCATTTAAAGTAATACGGCGTGGTACCCATCCCATGGGTCCCAAATCTCCAGGTTCAAGGGCATCTTCCTACATCGAAAACATGCATGAGAAACCCAGAAGATGGTACACCGTGTGATTTTGAAAGGTTTCTAAAACGCACCTCATTTCTCATCTCCTTGTGCTCGGTTTCGCCATTCCAGCTACTTTACTAGCAATCTCACTACTTGGAGAATCAGCACCTTATCCTCCTGTTCCCTACAGGTTGCAATTTGTCCTGAGGATGAACGGGAAGAGGGGCAACCAATGAGAGAATAGATCTAGGTGTTGGGACAGGCACAGGTCACTCTATTTTCCCAACAGGAAGAAGAATTAACTACAGGCTCAGCCTGCCGCCCAGAAGCAGAATAGGGCCTGAGGCAATCCCGCGCTTTTGCGGCCAGCTCCCAAAAAAGACAGTTGAAAAATGGAGCTCAGGGAAACTGCAATTCACAAACCCGCAGAGTTATAAATGATAACTCTCATCCACAGATATATTGAGGGAAGGCAACGAAGAGGATTTGAAAGCAAGGCAGAATTGCAGGAAACAGATTTCAGGAGGTAGATACGAATCGCCTTTAAAGCACATGAAAAGCGGCAAAACGTCGACAATGATGCCCTTGGCCAAAAAGGGCGTATGCGTTTTTTCCTGAATATATTCAGGAAAAAACGCATACGCCCTTTTTGGCCAACCAAGCAACCTGGAAGGGCAAATCAGCGCTACAAAGAAGTCTCGCTTCCCTTCGGTCAAAAGGGCCATGCTGCAAAAAGTGTCAAAACCAGAAATCCAGGACAGGCCATGGAGAAATGGCAGCCTTGCAACACTGGAGGGCGGGATGTAAATTGCCAACAGCCACTCTGGAGAAGTGTACGTTGTGTCCTGAAACATGGAAAAAAAAACAGCTTAGGGAGCATAGGGCACGTCCACTCATGGGCGTATAAATTGGAAAAACTAAAAATCAGCAAGACACAGGCAGCGGAAAGTTTAGGGCTGCTCTGTTGACAAGAACCTCCACTTCATGACACCTTAAATATCCCAGGAAAGAGAAAAATGGATAAAGAAGTTGTGGTCCTTATGTACAATGGAATATCACTCAGACATGAAATCAATGTCATAAGGCTAGTAGAAGCAAGATGAGTGGAGTTAGGTACGACGATCCTAAGTGAAATAAGTCACACAGAAAAAGACACTTATCATAAGCTATCACTTATAGAGGGAATGTAAAAACCGCTACACTTGAACTGAATTACAAAACAGAACAGAGTCACACGTTTAGAAAACACACTATGGCTGCTTAACGGGAATGGTGAGGTGGGGTGATGCATAAAACAAGGGTTTCAAATTCGCTCAGATACCGTTCCATACACCCAATATGTAATAGACAAGACCTACTCCTTGCTCAGTGAACTGGACTCAACACCCCCTATTCACCACACAAGAATATATGTGACTAGTAAGAATCTTAAAACCTATGTATTGATATCTCTCTGGAAGTGAGTCAAGTGGGTGTAAAGCCGCATAAACACAGCCATGAAAGGCAGCTAAACCCCATTATAAAAATAAATTACTTTTAAAAACCCATAAAACAAAGACAGTGAAAGAGAGAGAAATTCTTACAAAATTCGTTCAGAGGCTGTGATGCAACCTGGAGTGACCATATCTAGACCCACAGCTGGATGAGACATAAGGGTGGACACTCTTGGGGCTGAGAGGTTGGGTGAGGTTGGGTGAGCAAACGCAGACCCTTTAAAGTAATACTGCGTGGTACCCATCCCATGGGTCCCAAATCTCCAGGTTCAAGGGCATCTTCCTACATCGAAAACATGCATGAGAAACCCAGAAGATGGTACACCGTGTGATTTTGAAAGGTTTCTAAAACGCACCTCATTTCTCATCTCCTTGTGCTCGGTTTCGCCATTCCAGCTACTTTACTAGCAATCTCCCTACTTGGAGAATCAGCACCTTATCCTCCTGTTCCCTACAGGTTGCAATTTGTCCTGAGGATGAACGGGAAGAGGGGCAACCAATGAGAGAATAGATCTAGGTGTTGGGACAGGCACAGGTCACTCTATTTTCCCAACAGGAAGAAGAATTAACCACAGGCTCAGCCTGCCGCCCAGAAGCAGAATAGGGCCTGAGGCAATCCCGTGCTTTTGCGGCCAGCTCCCAAAAAAGACAGTTGAAAAATGGAGCTCAGGGAAACTGCAATTCACAAACCCGCAGAGTTATAAATGATAACTCTCATCCACAGATATATTGAGGGAAGGCAACGAAGAGGATTTGAAAGCAAGGCAGAATTGCAGGAAACAGATTTCAGGAGGTAGATACGAATCGCCTTTAAAGCACATGAAAAGCGGCAAAACGTCGACAATGATGCCCTTGGCCAAAAAGGGCGTATGCGTTTTTACCTGAATATATTCAGGAAAAAACGCATACGCCCTTTTTGGCCAACCAAGCAACCTGGAAAGGCAAATCAGCGCTACAAAGAAGTCTCGCTTCCCTTCGGTCAAAAGGGCCATGCTGCAAAAAGTGTCAAAACCAGAAATGCAGGACAGGCCATGGAGAAATGGCAGCCTTGCTACACTGATGGGCGGGATGTAAATTGCCAACAGCCACTCTGGAGAAGTGTACGTTGTGTCCTGAAACATCGAAAAAAAAACAGCTTAGGGAGCATAGGGCACGTCCACTCATGGGCGTATAAATTGGAAAAACTAAAAATCAGCAAGACACAGGCACCGGAAAGTTTAGGGCTGCTCTGTTGACAAGAACCTCCACTTCATGACACCTTAAATATCCCAGGAAAGAGAAAAATGGATAAAGAAGTTGTGGTCCTTATGTACAATGGAATATCACTCAGACATGAAATCAATGTCATAAGGCTAGTAGAAGCAAGATGAGTGGAGTTAGGTACGACGATTCTAAGTGAAATAAGTCACACAGAAAAAGACACTTATCATAAGCTATCACTTATAGAGGGAATGTAAAAACCGCTACACTTGAACTGAATTACAAAACAGAACAGAGTCACACGTTTAGAAAACACACTATAGCTGCTTAACAGGAAAGGTGAGGTGGGGTGATGCATAAAACAAGGGTTTCAAATTAGCTCAGATACCGTTCCATACACCCAATATGTAATAGACAAGACCTACTCCTTGCTCAGTGAACTGGACTCAACACCCCCTATTCCCCGCACAAGAATATATGTGACTAGTAAGAATCTTAAAACCTATGTATTGATATCTGTCTGGAAGTGAGTCAAGTGGGTGTAAAGCCGCATAAACACAGCCATGAAAGGCAGCTAAACCCCATTATAAAAATAAATTACTTTTAGAAACCCGTAAAACAAAGACAGTGAAAGAGAGAGAAATTCTTACAAAATTCGTTCAGAGGCTGTGATGCAACCTGGATTGACCATATCTAGACCCACAGCTGGATGAGACATAAGGGTGGACACTCTTGGGGCTGAGAGGTTGGGTGAGGTTGGGTGAGCAAACGCAGACCCTTTAAAGTAATACTGCGTGGTACCCATCCCATGGGTCCCAAATCTCCAGGTTCAAGGGCATCTTCCTACATCGAAAACATGCATGAGAAACCCAGAAGATGGTACACCGTGTGATTTTGAAAGGTTTCTAAAACGCACCTCATTTCTCATCTCCTTGTGCTCGGTTTCGCCATTCCAGCTACTTTACTAGCAATCTCCCTACTTGGAGAATCAGCACTTTATCCTCCTGTTCCCTACAGGTTGCAATTTGTCCTGAGGATGAACGGGAAGAGGGGCAACCAATGAGAGACTAGATCTAGGTGTTGGGACAGGCACAGGTCACTCTATTTTCCCAACAGGAAGAAGAATTAACCACAGGCTCAGCCTGCCGCCCAGAAGCAGAATAGGGCCTGAGGCAATCCCGCGCTTTTGCGGCCAGCTCCCAAAAAAGACAGTTGAAAAATGGAGCTCAGGGAAACTGCAATTCACAAACCCGCAGAGTTATAAATGATAACTCTCATCCACAGATATATTGAGGGAAGGCAACGAAGAGGATTTGAAAGCAAGGCAGAATTGCAGGAAACAGATTTCAGGAGGTAGATACGAATCGCCTTTAAAGCACATGAAAAGCGGCAGAACGTCGACAATGATGCCCTTGGCCAAAAAGGGCGTATGCGTTTTTTCCTGAATATATTCAGGAAAAAACGAATACGCCCTTTTTGGCCAACCAAGCAACCTGGAAAGGCAAATCAGCGCTACAAAGAAGTCTCGCTTCCCTTCGGTCAAAAGGGCCATGCTGCAAAAAGTGTCAAAACCAGAAATGCAGGACAGGCCATGGAGAAATGGCAGCCTTGCTACACTGATGGGCGGGATGTAAATTGCCAACAGCCACTCTGGAGAAGTGTACGTTGTGTCCTGAAACATCGAAAAAAATACAGCTTAGGGAGCATAGGGCACGTCCACTCATGGGCGTATAAATTGGAAAAACTAAAAATCAGCAAGACACAGGCACCGGAAAGTTTAGGGCTGCTCTGTTGACAAGAACCTCCACTTCATGACACCTTAAATATCCCAGGAAAGAGAAAAATGGATAAAGAAGTTGTGGTCCTTATGTACAATGGAATATCACTCAGACATGAAATCAATGACATAAGGCTAGTAGAAGCAAGATGAGTCGAGTTAGGTACGACGATTCTAAGTGAAATAAGTCACACAGAAAAAGACACTTATCATAAGCTATCACTTATAGAGGGAATGTAAACCCGCTACACTTGAACTGAATTACAAAACAGAACAGAGTCACACGTTTAGAAAACATACTATAGCTGCTTAACAGGAAAGGTGAGGTGGGGTGATGCATAAAACAAGGGTTTCAAATTCGCTCAGATACCGTTCCATACACCCAATATGTAATAGACAAGACCTACTCCTTGCTCAGTGAACTGGACTCAACACCCCCTATTCCCCGCACAAGAATATATGTGACTAGTAAGAATCTTAAAACCTATGTATTGATATCTGTCTGGAAGTGAGTCAAGTGGGTGTAAAGCCGCATAAACACAGCCATGAAAGGCAGCTAAACCCCATTATAAAAATAAATTACCTTTAAACCCCGTAAAACAAAGACAGTGAAAGAGAGAGAAATTCTTACAAAATTCGTTCAGAGGCTGTGATGCAACCTGGATTGACCATATCTAGACCCACAGCTGGATGAGACATAAGGGTGGACACTCTTGGGGCTGAGAGGTTGGGTGAGGTTGGGTGAGCAAACGCAGACCGTTTAAAGTAATACTGCGTGGTACCCATCCCATGGGTCCCAAATCTCCAGGTTCAAGGGCATCTTCCTACATCGAAAACATGCATGAGAAACCCAGAAGATGGTACACCGTGTGATTTTGAAAGGTTTCTAAAACGCACCTCATTTCTCATCTCCTTGTGCTCGGTTTCGCCATTCCAGCTACTTTACTATCAATCTCACTACTTGGAGAATCAGCACCTTATCCTCCTGTTCCCTACAGGTTGCAATTTGTCCTGAGGATGAACGGAAGAGGGGCAACCAATGAGAGAATAGATCTAGGTGTTGGGACAGGCACAGGTCACTCTATTTTCCCAACAGGAAGAAGAATTAACCACAGGCTCAGCCTGCCGCCCAGAAGCAGAATAGGGCCTGAGGCAATCCCGCGCTTTTGCGGCCAGCTCCCAAAAAAGACAGTTGAAAAATGGAGCTCAGGGAAACTGCAATTCACAAACCCGCAGAGTTATAAATGATAACTCTCATCCACAGATATATTGAGGGAAGGCAACGAAGAGGATTTGAAAGCAAGGCAGAATTGCAGGAAACAGATTTCAGGAGGTAGATACGAATCGCCTTTAAAGCACATGAAAAGCGGCAAAACGTCGACAATGATGCCCTTGGCCAAAAAGGGCGTATGCGTTTTTTCCTGAATATATTCAGGAAAAAACGCATACGCCCTTTTTGGCCAACCAAGCAACCTGGAAAGGCAAATCAGCGCTACAAAGAAGTCTCGCTTCCCTTCGGTCAAAAGGGCCATGCTGCAAAAAGTGTCAAAACCAGAAATGCAGGACAGGCCATGGAGAAATGGCAGCCTTGCTACACTGATGGGCGGGATGTAAATTGCCAACAGCCACTCTGGAGAAGTGTACGTTGTGTCCTGAAACATGGAAAAAAAAACAGCTTAGGGAGCATAGGGCACGTCCACTCATGGGCGTATAAATTGGAAAAACTAAAAATCAGCAAGACACAGGCACCGGAAAGTTTAGGGCTGCTCTGTTGACAAGAACCTCCACTTCATGACACCTTAAATATCCCAGGAAAGAGAAAAATGGATAAAGAAGTTGTGGTCCTTATGTACAATGGAATATCACTCAGACATGAAATCAATGTCATAAGGCTAGTAGAAGCAAGATGAGTGGAGTTAGGTACGACGATTCTAAGTGAAATAAGTCACACAGAAAAAGACACTTATCATAAGCTATCACTTATAGAGGGAATGTAAAAACCGCTACACTTGAACTGAATTACAAAACAGAACAGAGTCACACGTTTAGAAAACACACTATGGCTGCTTAACGGGAATGGTGAGGTGGGGTGATGCATAAAACAAGGGTTTCAAATTCGCTCAGATACCGTTCCATACACCCAATATGTAATAGACAAGACCTACTCCTTGCTCAGTGAACTGGACTCAACACCCCCTATTCACCACACAAGAATATATGTGACTAGTAAGAATCTTAAAACCTATGTATTGATATCTCTCTGGAAGTGAGTCAAGTGGGTGTAAAGCCGCATAAACACAGCCATGAAAAGCAGCTAAACCCCATTATAAAAATAAATTACTTTTAAAAACCCATAAAACAAAGACAGTGAAAGAGAGAGAAATTCTTACAAAATTCGTTCAGAGGCTGTGATGCAACCTGGATTGACCATATCTAGACCCACACCTGGATGAGACATAAGGGTGGACACTCTTGGGGCTGAGAGGTTGGGTGAGGTTGGGTGAGCAAACGCAGACCCTTTAAAGTAATACTGCGTGGTACCCATCCCATGGGTCCCAAATCTCCAGGTTGAAGGGCATCTTCCTACATCGAAAACATGCATGAGAAACCCAGAAGATGGTACACCGTGTGATTTTGAAAGGTTTCCAAAACGCACCTCATTTCTCATCTCCTTGTGCTCGGTTTCACCATTCCAGCTACTCTACTAGCAATCTCCCTACTTGGAGAATCAGCACCTTTAACCTCCTGTTCCCTACAGGTTGCAATTTGTCCTGAGGATGAACGGGAAGAGGGGCAACCAATGAGAGACTAGATCTAGGTATTGGGACAGGCACAGGTCACTCTATTTTCCCAACAGGAAGAAGAATTAACCACAGGCTCAGCCTGCCGCCCAGAAGCAGAATAGGGCCTGAGGCAATCCCGCGCTTTTGCGGCCAGCTCCCAAAAAAGACAGTTGAAAAATGGAGCTCAGGGAAACTGCAATTCACAAACCCGCAGAGTTATAAATGATAACTCTCATCCACAGATATATTGAGGGAAGGCAACGAAGAGGATTTGAAAGCAAGGCAGAATTGCAGGAAACAGATTTCAGGAGGTAGATACGAATCGCCTTTAAAGCACATGAAAAGCGGCAAAACGTCGACAATGATGCCCTTGGCCAAAAAGGGCGTATGCGTTTTTTCCTGAATATATTCAGGAAAAAACGCATACGCCCTTTTTGGCCAACCAAGCAACCTGGAAAGGCAAATCAGCGCTACAAAGAAGTCTCGCTTCCCTTCGGTCAAAAGGGCCATGCTGCAAAAAGTGTCAAAACCAGAAATCCAGGACAGGCCATGGAGAAATGGCAGCCTTGCTACACTGATGGGCGGGATGTAAATTGCCAACAGCCACTCTGGAGAAGTGTACGTTGTGTCCTGAAACATGGAAAAAAAACAGCTTAGGGAGCATAGGACACGGCCACTCATGGGCGTATAAATTGGAAAAACTAAAAATCAGCAAGACACAGGCACCGGAAAGTTTAGGGCTGCTCTGTTGACAAGAACCTCCACTTCATGACACCTTAAATATCCCAGGAAAGAGAAAAATGGATAAAGAAGTTGTGGTCCTTATGTACAATGGAATATCACTCAGACATGAAATCAATGTTATAAGGCTAGTAGAAGCAAGATGAGTGGAGTTAGGTACGACGATTCTAAGTGAAATAAGTCACACAGAAAAAGACACTTATCATAAGCTATCACTTATAGAGGGAATGTAAAAACCGCTACACTTGAACTGAATTACAAAACAGAACAGAGTCACACGTTTAGAAAACATACTATAGCTGCTTAACAGGAAAGGTGAGGTGGGGTGATGCATAAAACAAGGGTTTCAAATTCGCTCAGATACCGTTCCATACACCCAATATGTAATAGACAAGACCTACTCCTTGCTCAGTGAACTGGACTCAACACCCCCTATTACCCGCACAAGAATATATGTGACTAGTAAGAATCTTAAAACCTATGTATTGATATCTGTCTGGAAGTGAGTCAAGTGGGTGTAAAGCCGCATAAACACAGCCATGAAAGGCAGCTAAACCCCATTATAAAAATAAATTACTTTTAAACCCCGTAAAACAAAGACAGTGAAAGAGAGAGAAATTCTTACAAAATTCGTTCAGAGGCTGTGATGCAACCTGGATTGACCATATCTAGACCCACAGCTGGATGAGACATAAGGGTGGACACTCTTGGGGCTGAGAGGTTGCGTGAGGTTGGGTGAGCAAACGCAGACCATTTAAAGTAATACGGCGTGGTACCCATCCCATGGGTCCCAAATCTCCAGGTTCAAGGGCATCTTCCTACATCGAAAACATGCATGAGAAACCCAGAAGATGGTACACCGTGTGATTTTGAAAGGTTTCTAAAACGCACCTCATTTCTCATCTCCTTGTGCTCGGTTTCGCCATTCCAGCTACTTTACTAGCAATCTCACTACTTGGAGAATCAGCACCTTATCCTCCTGTTCCCTACAGGTTGCAATTTGTCCTGAGGATGAACGGGAAGAGGGGCAACCAATGAGAGAATAGATCTAGGTGTTGGGACAGGCACAGGTCACTCTATTTTCCCAACAGGAAGAAGAATTAACTACAGGCTCAGCCTGCCGCCCAGAAGCAGAATAGGGCCTGAGGCAATCCCGCGCTTTTGCGGCCAGCTCCCAAAAAAGACAGTTGAAAAATGGAGCTCAGGGAAACTGCAATTCACAAACCCGCAGAGTTATAAATGATAACTCTCATCCACAGATATATTGAGGGAAGGCAACGAAGAGGATTTGAAAGCAAGGCAGAATTGCAGGAAACAGATTTCAGGAGGTAGATACGAATCGCCTTTAAAGCACATGAAAAGCGGCAAAACGTCGACAATGATGCCCTTGGCCAAAAAGGGCGTATGCGTTTTTTCCTGAATATATTCAGGAAAAAACGCATACGCCCTTTTTGGCCAACCAAGCAACCTGGAAGGGCAAATCAGCGCTACAAAGAAGTCTCGCTTCCCTTCGGTCAAAAGGGCCATGCTGCAAAAAGTGTCAAAACCAGAAATCCAGGACAGGCCATGGAGAAATGGCAGCCTTGCAACACTGAAGGGCGGGATGTAAATTGCCAACAGCCACTCTGGAGAAGTGTACGTTGTGTCCTGAAACATGGAAAAAAAAACAGCTTAGGGAGCATAGGGCACGTCCACTCATGGGCGTATAAATTGGAAAAACTAAAAATCAGCAAGACACAGGCAGCGGAAAGTTTAGGGCTGCTCTGTTGACAAGAACCTCCACTTCATGACACCTTAAATATCCCAGGAAAGAGAAAAATGGATAAAGAAGTTGTGGTCCTTATGTACAATGGAATATCACTCAGACATGAAATCAATGTCATAAGGCTAGTAGAAGCAAGATGAGTGGAGTTAGGTACGACGATCCTAAGTGAAATAAGTCACACAGAAAAAGACACTTATCATAAGCTATCACTTATAGAGGGAATGTAAAAACCGCTACACTTGAACTGAATTACAAAACAGAACAGAGTCACACGTTTAGAAAACACACTATGGCTGCTTAACGGGAATGGTGAGGTGGGGTGATGCATAAAACAAGGGTTTCAAATTCGCTCAGATACCGTTCCATACACCCAATATGTAATAGACAAGACCTACTCCTTGCTCAGTGAACTGGACTCAACACCCCCTATTCACCACACAAGAATATATGTGACTAGTAAGAATCTTAAAACCTATGTATTGATATCTCTCTGGAAGTGAGTCAAGTGGGTGTAAAGCCGCATAAACACAGCCATGAAAGGCAGCTAAACCCCATTATAAAAATAAATTACTTTTAAAAACCCATAAAACAAAGACAGTGAAAGAGAGAGAAATTCTTACAAAATTCGTTCAGAGGCTGTGATGCAACCTGGAGTGACCATATCTAGACCCACAGCTGGATGAGACATAAGGGTGGACACTCTTGGGGCTGAGAGGTTGGGTGAGGTTGGGTGAGCAAACGCAGACCCTTTAAAGTAATACTGCGTGGTACCCATCCCATGGGTCCCAAATCTCCAGGTTCAAGGGCATCTTCCTACATCGAAAACATGCATGAGAAACCCAGAAGATGGTACACCGTGTGATTTTGAAAGGTTTCTAAAACGCACCTCATTTCTCATCTCCTTGTGCTCGGTTTCGCCATTCCAGCTACTTTACTAGCAATCTCCCTACTTGGAGAATCAGCACCTTATCCTCCTGTTCCCTACA